>NC_045434.1:2860794-2882962 GCF_002776525.5 Piliocolobus tephrosceles | reverse complement strand
CTCCCCGATCAGACAGGCGGCATCCAGTGGGGCACCGCACGACTCTCGCCAGGGTGGGGCTCCCCCTACACCTTTCTCAGAGCTGATGGTGACCTGACCCCACTCACAGCCTGGAAGGAGGGGATCCCTGGCAGAGACTGGGCTTGGCAGAAAGCTGGGCATCTGCTTGAAAGGTGGAGATGCTGGAGCATGCAGAAAATCTAAGAACCCTTATTTATATGGGGCCCCACACCAAGGTCCTGGGGTTGGTCTTTGCCCAGGGATGGCATATCAGTGCCATCACTTCCTGTGCCCTTTCCAGTAATGTGAGGGCACCACTCTGCCCCTGAACTTCCTTCAGGCCACCTCCCTCCATTTCCTCAGCCTGACCACATTACCCCTGCCCCAGTACTTGGCTTACCCTCATCATCACTTAAGTGAGGCTCACATGCACCTCTGGAGGGAGACAGGCGCGGGGAGAGGGAGCCTTAGCTGGAGGTGCAGGAACGGAGTATCAATCCATTCATGGGGCTGATGTTCTGGTACCTAAATTCAGAAGTTGACAAAAATCCAAGGCACTTGTTCATTCGTGTGCAGGAAGAAGGTATTCCTAGCCCCCAAACCACACCTAACCTGATAGTGGGCACTCACTTCCCACCTTGGGAGGGATCGATGTGGTGAGGAAGTTCCAGGTTGCTGGATGGCATGGAAAGGAGGCATTGGGAATTAGATACCTGCCAGGATATTTCTATGAAGCTATTGTAGCCCAGGGAAATGTCACTCTCCAGGTGTTTTTACTTTCTCTACTCCCATCTCACACGGTGCCCTGGCATGGGTATTGGCAGGAGATGGAGGGTGGCCCTTGTCCAAGACATTTTCCCATCTGATCACATCCCATCCGTGGTAGCCAGGCTCCAAGATGGCCCCCATGGTCTCTGCCTTCACACCCTCCTCTATTTACCAGAGTTGGTCTCTGTGTCGAGTGGGATAAGGCAGAGTGATGGTATGTCACTTTCAAAAGTAGGTTATACAAGACACTGCAGCTTCTGTGCTGGGTGCCCCTCTTGCTCTCTTGGGTCATTCCCTCTGGGGGAAGCCAGCTGCCATGTCACAAACAGTCCCGTGCAGGAGAGGCCTGCATGGCAGTGAACGAAAGCCTCCTGCCATGATGACATGAGCGAGCTTAGAAATGGAAGCTTCAGCCTCAGTCAAGCCTTCAGATGAGTGTGGCCCCAGCTGACTCCTAAGAGGCCCTGAGAACCTGAGAACCACCTGGCAAAAACTACTCCCAGATTCTCACCCACAGGAATATGTGAGATAAATGTTTCCTGTTTTCGCCACTGGGTTTGGGGTTAATTTGTTACCCACCAGCCATTTCACAGGTTCCTTCCATGGGACAGAAGCTAGAGTTGAGGCACACAAAAGCTAAACAGTTTGCCAACAGTCAGCTAGCTTGGTCAGACTGATTTAAAATAAAAAACCCAAAACTCTGATCTGGTCACTTCCCAGGGTAAGTGTCTCAGACACTAAGGAGACAGACAGTTGCTTTATTCCAGTGGTCGATGTTGCTTAGTTTCGTTAGTTGGGGCGTGCACTTCATTGGAAACTACATGTGATTGTGTATGTGTATAAGTAAGATCAAATCTGGGCTCTAAAAAGTGAGGTTTTGGCCGAGTGCGGTGGCTCACGCCTGTAATCCCAGCACTTTGGGAGGCTGAGGCAAGCAGATCACTTGAGACCAGGAGTTCGAGACCATCCTGGCCCACCCGGTGAAACCCTGTCTCTACTAAAAATACAAAAAATTAGTGGGGCGTGGTGGCGGGCGCCTGTAATCCCAGCTACTCGGGAGGCAGAGGCGGGAGAATTGATTGAACCCAGCAGGCGGAGGTTGCAGTGAGCCAAGATCATGCCACTGCACTCCAGCCTGGGCAACAAAGTGAGACTCCCTGTCAAAAAAAAGTGAGATTTAATATGAAGCAAAAGGAGCTCAGATCCTTGAGTTCACTTCATAGAGAAAATTAACACAGTAGTGAGCATTCCTTGTTGTCTTCTGGAGGAGACATGCTTCAACTGACATTTGTTCATCAAAACTGCAGTCCCCTGTACCATGCAAGAGTTTAGTCTCCATTCTGGGAGCCTTGTGTTTCACTAATACCCAGGGTCTCTTCTGCTGAGAGAAAGAGAATAGATACTGAGAGAACTAGCAGTGCTTGCCACAATGTGTGAAGCATGTGAAATAGTACCTGGCACGTAACCAGTGCATGTCAGTGCTGCTGCTGCTGCTGTTACAAGCAAATCAACGGTGTTTTCTGGAACTCCTGTAATGACATCAAACGCTCAGACCTTTTGACCCATCCATGCTGAGGATGTGCCGGTGCATCTCACAGGTCTAACCTGCATGTTTTACAGGCGGAAACTAGGAGACAGTTCTAAAGATTCCCCCGGGAGTTGGCTGAGCTAAAGCCCAAGTGTCGGTTTAGGGGAGGAGAAGTGGATGGTGGGAAGTGGGAGTGTTTAGCCCTGCCTCAGATCCTGGGGTGCTTGTCATGACCTCATCTGTTACATCCACAAAATATTTAAAAGATTGAATTCAGGCTGGGCATAGTGGCTCACACCGGTAATCCCAGCACTTTGGGAGACTAAGGTGGGAGGATCACTTGAGGCCAGGAGTTCGAGACCAGCCTGGGCAATATGGCAAGATGTCATCTCTACAAAAAAAAAATAGCTGGGTGTGGTGGTGTCACCTGTGGTCCCAACTACCTAGGAGGCTGAGACAGGACAATTGCTTGAGTCCAGGAATTCAAGGCTGCAGTGAGCTATGATCGCACCACTGCACTCCAGCCTGGGCAACAGAGCAAGACCCTATCTCCAAAAAAAAAAAAAAAATTGAAATTCAGAAAGACTAACTCTTTGGGCTTAATCCCCTCCTCAGGGTCTCAGAGACGGAGGCTTATCCCAGCACTATCCCTGGACACCTCTTCCCCTGTGAGAAAACCCACCAACAGCACAGGCGTCCGCTGGGTGGACGGCCCCCTGCGGAGCAGCCAGCGGGGCCTTGGGGAACCCTTTGAGATTAAAGTCTATGAAATCGATGACGTGGAGCGCCTGCAGCGGCGACGAGGGGGCGCCAGCAAGGTGAGGCAGCCTCCCCCACCACCCATGCACTGGCCCAAGCAGGGCCCTGAGGAAGGCGGCTCAGACCCAGGCTTCCCAGCGGGCTTCTGGCATGGGGGGTGGGAAGGGGGCTTCTGTCCCAGCAAAGGGCCTTTGGACAGAGGCTTTGGAGAGAGCCCCGTGTTTCTCTTGCTGAAATGTTGTAAAGGCTCCAAAGCCGGGGTGGGGGCTGATGATCTCGGGGGCTCTTCTGGCTCCCCGTCTTAACCAGCCTTTGTCCATCTTGAAACACCCGCCACCTGCTTTCTCAGTTTAAGAATGGCCTGTCATAGTCCAAGAATGGTCTGTCATAGTCCTACCTTGTGAGGTGTCTGAACTGACTGGCCTGTGGAGGCAGAAATGTGGCCGAGATCACCTGGGTCCCTCCCACACCTCTCCATCCCCAGCCTGTTTTCCATCAGCGATGCTCACAGGTGCTCCCTGTGGCGTGGGCCGGGCGTGAGCAGAAGGACCCTTTCTCCTCTCTGTCTGTGCTAGGAGGTCATGTGCTTCAACGCCAAGCTGAAAATTCTGGAACACCGCCAGCAGAGGATCGCCGAGGTCCGCGCCAAGTACGAGTGGCTGATGAAGGAGCTGGAGGCGACCAAACAGTACCTGATGCTGGATCCCAACAAGTGGCTCAGCGAATGTAAGGCCGGGGTCCCTTCCCTCCCTCACGACTAATGGGCTCACCCGCTCACCAGGCCTGGTGCGGAGCCCAGGGAGACGGCGACAGAGGCTGCGTCCACCTCCGCGGTCCCAGGATGCCCATCACGTGGAGGAAGCTGCACCCAGCGAGCAGCCTGCTCCCCCGGGGACGGGCGGGAGGGCCGGGGCAGCGGAGGGCAGTGAATAGGGAGGGCCGGGGCAGCGGAGGGCGGTGAATATTGCTCTTGCAAGATGATTTCTTACGTGTCTCAGTCCAAAGCACCTGAACCTGAATGTGAGGTTTCTCCCCCTGCTTGTGGCGGCAGATCACCCAGCCATGAAGACGGTTACGGATCTGCTCCTCGGCCCAAATCACACTGCATATCTAGCCTGAAACAGATAAGAATTTATAGAGCCCTTAATAGGCTAGAGTGTACCGTCCTAGAAAAGCTGTCCAGAGAACCCAGAAAGCAGGGAAAACATTTTTGAGTGGGGAAAAAAAAAAAAACCGACAGCCACAGTATTATTTCCATCTAATAGCCCAGGATGACCGTAACCATCTAATAACAATGCAGGACAATTTTGCTCTCTTTGAAAGATGGATTCAATTGTCTCTTATTTATTCGTTCCTGACCATTCCATTTAGCGCAAAATAAAACTTCAATCTGGTCCCAGCTATTACACTGATATAGGAGCTAATGCTGGAAGACTCCGTCTGTGGGGTCAAATACATTCCTGCCATTCAGGTTCCCTCCGCCTCCCCTTCCCATCCTGCCCTCAGCTTCTGGCAGGCCTCCTTTGTACTGCTCCTCCCCTGCATGGCCCCCCACCCTCTTCCAGTCTTCTCTGGCCAGTGCGGAGGGCCTGCGGGCAGAGGCTGGAAGCTTAGGTTTATGTTCCAAAGCAGCCGGTTGAAAAAATATTGGGGTGAAATGGTCCTGGGTCAAGGTGTGGAAGAAAGTGGCAGGACTTGTCGGCCTCCCAGCTGTGCCGCCACTTGTAACTGCAGTCTCCCAGCAGCTGCCTCTCCCTAGGAATAAGGTGCTAACATTTCCCTAAGTACTCATTGGATTCTTGGGACAGTCTATGGAGCATCCTATGATAGTAGGTTGCAGCCTTTGCAGCTGTGGCCACAGGCATACAGACCTGCTCTGGCTGCTGGCTTTCTCACATACTAGCTGTGGGACCTCGGGTAAGACACTCCACTCTGAGCCTTGACTTCCTTAGCTGTAAGGAGAAATAATGGTGACTACACCACAGGGCAGCTGTGAGGTGTAGATCAGTACCTGTTGGTCCTCTTGGTGCTTATTACACTGCTTGGCCCAGGATGAGAGCTCAGGATCTGGTAGTAATTATTAGTATTATCCCAAAGTTCCACAACAGGAGACATTTCCTGGCCAGGTGCAGTGGCTCACGCCTGTAATCCCAGCACTTTGGGAGGCCAAGGTGGGCAGATCACTTGAGCCCAGGAGTTCAAGACCAGCCTTGACAACATGGTATGAAACCCTGTCTCTACCAAAAATACAAAAATTAGCTGGGCGTGGTGGCAGGCACCTGTAATCCCAGCTACTCAGGAGGCTGAGGTTGCAGTGAGCTGAGATCACATCACTGCACTCCAGCCTGGGTGATGGAGTGAGACCCTGTCTCAAAAATACAAATAAAAAACAGGAGGCATTTCCTTCATGCCTCCTGCTTGCACGATGCACTGAGCTGGATCTTCTGTTAGAAGTTTGAGCAAAGACATGAACTCGTCCTGTGAGGGCATTTCATCAAAGGCACTAATGGGGAGGGCAGACGGGGCGAGGGCGTTGGTTACTGTCTGCCCATGACGTGCGCACGGGGCCCTGTGCGTATCCCTCCCCGCTGCGGATACCCTTTTCCTTGTTTCAGGAATCCCTGGCCACTTAAAGATCCCAGGGGCCTCCTTTCAGTCAGTTCTCTGTCAGTTCCCCTTCATTTTTGCTATTTTCATTAACATTTTATTTTTAAGAACTGTTTATGCCCAGGGCAGACCTGAAAATTATCTTCATCTTACAAAGTTGTGTTTTTTCCCAGGATGGGAACAAGCTGAACCATTAATACGTACGTGTTTAGCTGCTTCCAGGAAACAGACGCTTCCTTCTAGTCTTTGTACATATGTCAAAATCACTGTGTTTTTGATGCTGAGAAAGAAAATGAACAGAAAGCTACATGAAAGGGGACACACAGATTGTTTCTCGAAGATGAATTGAAAACAGTAATGGAAAAAGGATCAATGAGGCTGCCTGCTGACTATTCCCTGGGGGCAAGAGACGGGGGACTGGCATGGAAAGATCCATTTTTAGTTCTATTTCTTCGTTCTGATGCCACTTTCAAGGTTGTCCAGTAATGTAGTCTGATGTGGTCATAGGATGATGGCTCCTTTTGCTTTTTTGTTTTGGTTTTTAAATATTAAACTGGTGTTCAGGGCCTTCGGTCTCCTTCCAGCTCTAGTCCTGGTTAAGGGCATCAGCCTCAGTGAGTCATGTCACTGTCCAGCTCTCAGGGACCTCATCTGCAGAAAGAAGACACTCTGCAGACTTCAACTCTACTCCCCGGTGTTTCCACAGTATATGGCATCGTTTTCAAATCAAGTTCATGTTCCTTATCTCATTTTGTCTTCACAGCAACTCAAGGCAGGTAGGGCAGGCAGGGTAGGAATTCCTACTCTCACATTCCTTTTAAGGACACGGTCAGCCGATGTGGAGGTCCCAGAGCTCGTCTCCGGCCTGGGGTTCCAGGGCAATCCCACCACCTCTGGCTGCTGTCCATGCCTTTCCTGCTGGACCCTGCAGCCCGGGCCAGGCAGCCCATCCCTCGGCCCAGACACCGCTAGACCAAGCAGGGGACTTGCTGCCAGAAGGGGTTGATTGCAGATGCCTGTTCTTCAGGCCGCGAAGGATACAGACTTTTTACTCTGTGCCGGCCTGAACATCAGGAAAGGTATCTGCGTTAGAATCCAGAAACATCCTTGCATATAAAGGGGGCAGAAGTATAACTGTCACTCAGCTGAGACCCCCAGAAGGGAGGGGCTCTCCCCACCTCGGCTTCAAGTATTTACTTGATCGTGAATAGCGTGGTGGAGTCTCTCAGATCCTGAGATGGGGATGGCTGGAGGTAGGGGAAGCGAGAATGTCCCCTTGTTGGTCAGTAGAATCTCGAAAGCACGGTAAGGATCTAAACACGGGTAAAGAGTGTTCCGTTCCACCCGAAAGAGGCTGAGGATCAGGGAGGAGGGAACCCAAGGCAAGCGAGTTAGACCTTTAGACCAAGGGGTAGATGTGGGGGTGGCAGCTCCAGGCCGAGCCGTCGGGAGATGCTTTGCGCCCTGTTTGCTCTGTGTCTCCATCAAGCTCTTCCTCTCTTGCAGTTGACTTGGAGCAGGTTTGGGAGCTGGATTCCCTGGAGTACCTGGAGGCCCTGGAGTGTGTGACGGAGCGCCTGGAGAGCCGTGTCAACTTCTGCAAGGCCCATCTCATGATGATCACCTGCTTCGACATCACCTCCAGGCGCCGGTAGATGAGCCAGACCCTTGTCCTAGCGGTTCCCCGCTCCCCAGGACTTCAGAGATGGTGCACGCCCCTAGGCCCTCTGTGCTGGAGCATCAAAGACGATGAATGAGGATGAAGGTTGGTGGCAAGTCTGGAGCGAGCGTTGAGCGGAAGGCGAGTTTTCTTTTGTTTTCTGTAGGAAAGGCACAAATGCCAAACACCCATGGAAGGAGAAAAGGATGGGAAGCCCGAGGGGTGTCCAAGCCCTGCGAGACTGAAAAAGCACTTTGAGGAACCTTACCTTGTTTGTACATAAGAACTGCTAGCAAAAGAGACCTCATTCTTCTCTTGCTTTCGTGAGAGAGGAGGGGGTGGATGTAGGATTGCTGTGGAAAGCAAACACAACAAACAACAGAAAGACCCAGAATGACTGATTAAGTGCCTTGCAAATCTCTATTATTATCCAAACATTTATGTTCATACTTTCTTGTGTACAGATGGTGCTAGTCAAGATGAAAACAACAAAACAAAAACATTTTGGAAATGTATTCACAGCTCGTTTTCTCTTGGTGTTTTATCCTATTTCTGACTTGCTGTTTCTAAGTAAGTTGTGTTTGTAGAGCTATTTCCTAATCAGTATTGCTTATGAATAAATGTTACCTGTCTTTTATGGTTATTCTGGTGAGGCCACTCAAACAGAACAGAGACTTACTTCCTCGGCACGAGCCAGTGTGCGTGTTTCCAAAGTAGGTTTGGAGCAGCAGGTGACCTCGAAGCCACAGCCCAACAAGCAGCGTGGTCAGGGCAGACCCAGAAGGCTGATGGTGGGACAGGTGCTTTAGAGAACGGGCGAGGAGCCGGACCCTGCAGCATGGGGGAGGCGGAGTCCTTTGCGACCTGGGTCCCCCCTGCTCCTGGGAGGTGGGCTGTGTGTTCTGTAGACAGTTTGCCCCCCTCAAGTCCTCACACACATATGGTTCCTTGACCCACAAATCCACAGTTTGCCTGGCCCTCGAAATTCGTATTCATTTTTATTCCAAAGACTTGAAGGAAAGCTGGAACCAATTCACCAGAGCTGTATTTTCTAGTGACTTGACTAAAGTGGGATTTTCCCCGGCTGAGAGACCTCCTCAGGCTTGTTCAGAGACTTCACCTGTATTGGATTAGAACAAGGGGTCTTGAGACGGTACATCCTGTCTGTTGTCCAGAGTCCAAGGATTCAGCTCTCCTGTGTCCCAAAGCCTCTATGCCAAGAAGGGACAGGCTTGTCCTCGCAGTCTTTTTGCCCCTACCCAAAGGCAGAGAGCGTTTCCCCTCCGTAACTCACACAACCCTGGATAGGCAGAACATAGCTGAAGATACGGATGTCCAGGTTTTGGCTCCCAACAACTAACTCAGGACTTCAAATTTAGGTGTTCCTCCCTGTAACAATTCCCGTAGGAATTACACCCATTTTAGTGATTGATGATAGAATCCTGAGGTCCAGAGTGGTCAAGGGATTTGCCTGATCAAAGCCGTGGTGCTGATAGAACAGCCCGGAATCCAGGAGTCCCTGCAGCCTTCACATCACGGACGGTGCTTAGGCATTTGCAGAGTACACTTCCTTTTTGCCCTCAGATGCAGCATAGCTTCACGAGCCTGTTTCCAAGCTAGGCTGCCTTTATTAACCAACAACTCAGCCCCAGCCACTCCCCAAGGGGGGAAAAAAACACTACCTTTCTTGCTCAGTGTACCTCTGGACGCTGCAGCCCACACAGCTGGCTGAACTCAGTACTTGGGAACCAAAGTCTTGTGAGCTTCACATGACCTGCTCCTTTGTTATCAGAACAGGGTTCAGGTGGCCCTGTTGGTGGACGCCAGCTCCCTGGGTCACGAGTCTGGCTTTGCACTTTTCCTAAGAGCCTGCTTCTGTACAAACAGGAGACACGCCCAAATCTGCTAGCTGAACAGGCTAAACTGCAGGGAGAGGCTGCTGCGGCATGGCTCAGTCTCCCTTCTATGCATCTCCCAAGTCTGGTAAGTTTGTTGCCCTGGGAAGCAGGGCCTCCCGAAGCTCCTTCGCCTTGACCCCATTCTGCAGGACAGTTGCGTGCTCTGGGCTCACCTCTGGCCTCACAGCACTTGTGTGAGTGAGTTTGCTTAACAGTAAGATCCTTGGAAGCGTCTGGACCCAAAGGGAAGCCAATCCTTCGAGTTTTCCATCAGGCAATCTCTTTTGGTGGCTGGTTTTAAACGTGTAGGCATGAAAAGTCTTTAATTGGAGATTTTCAAAGGTGAATATTCTGGTTTTGTTGGAAACAAACTCATCTGATGGGTCATCGGTGAGCTTGGTTTTCACCCCTGCCACACCCTCCCCTGAGGTTCCTTCCATGCTGTGCCTCCTTCCTTTAGCCAGTGACAGAGCCTGACGCCCTCGCTGGACTGAAACGGATGGAATCCTTCCAGGGGTGTGGCATTCGGCCTGCCTACTGCCTAAATCTGCCTTTATCCATTTGTAGCAACTTTATGCTATAACAAAAGCTTGAATAAAACCAAAAGTTCTCTTACCAAGTCAGACTGGCTTCCCAAGCTGCCCATCACAGAACACCTCACAGGATCCCGCAGGCCACGGTGAAGGAGAATGCTTTATGTTGATGTTGTCCATTCTCTCTCTTCTGCTTTTTTTTTTTTTTTTTGACCTAAATAAGCTGCAAACATGTTAATTTACCAATATTGAGAAGCCACATAAAGAAATCGGGCATTTTACATTATGATGTGCTTATTCCTGTCTCTGCCTATAAACTGACTATATTGATGATGAAGGAGGGAGTTCTAGCTGACCATTCTGAAGCAGAGTCCCAGTCACGGAGTGACCAGACGTGAGATGGTTCCAGGTCTCCTCTCGGTTTTGGTGATAGAGAACCCGAGGAGGCACGGGGAAAATGTCAAAATGTCAAAGAACCTATTTCTATTTCATTACCCACAAACGAAAGGACTAGAAAAAATATTTGAAATTCACATTTAGATGCATAGGTCTTAATTCCTTGTCTAAAAACCTGTCCTCCTCACCCCCTGCTCCAAATATATGAGGTGGAAGCATTAGCAGCAGAGCAAAACTAAGATCTGAAAACAGTCAATGGTGCTGCTGTTTCCCTGGGAGTCCCTCCGTGTTGCACTGCAGGATGGTGCCGCCTGCTGCGAGGGCCTGAGCGTTTGCTTGGTCGCGGGCTTTCAGTTCCCACCCGCGAGCTGCAAACTTTGATCTTGTTGTCCTTGAGTTCCCCTCTCCATCATGAGGAAGCTCTCTCCTCTGTTCCGGATTGGAAATCAGAACACGCTGCCTGTTGTTTATTCGCCAGTTGCCATTCTTAACGTGGGGGAGCATTAAGATGCAAATGCAGAGATGCGTCCCGTCTTGGGAATCCCTGAGCCGGAGAAGGGGCTCCCGCAGCGTGGGGAATTCGGCAGGCAGGAGTCTGGCCTGGTTTGTCATGAATTAGCCTTAAACTTGAAGTCTATTCTATTCTTACAAGGCGGCAGTGGCTTCAGTCCAGCCGCATCTACCATCCAGAGTGGAGGTTCAAAAAGTCTTATACGCACCTACAAGTCTCACGCTTGCTGCTCAGATTTCTGATAATCTCAGAGTTCTGTTTGTATTGACAAAAAAATGCAGCTGTGCCTGCCTGGGCGTGTATCTCATATCCTTGTAAACCAGCCACCTTCTTTGGATCGAAGGCAAGGCTGGCAAGTCTGCGGATTTGTTCAATGCAGACACAGCCGTCTGTATCGTTGGCCACTGCTGATTACATTGAGTGTTTCTAGGTTTTTTAGGTTTCTTATTCCAGAAAGGCTTTTAGACTGTAAAACGACTAAAGATTGAGTTAATTTCCAGACCAAAAACGAAGGAGTCCTGCCTTTACTCATCGTTCTTTCCTGCTGGACTAGTAACCCATTCTGGGAGCACACACAGAGTCCCTCGCTTCTAAAGACAATACGTCTTAAACCCTGAAGCCTTGCCAGTGAGAAAGAGGTTGAAAGTCCTGTTGGCTATTAGCTGCGGCTAAGCCGTCTGCTCCCACCGTCCCTGGGGCCTCCATGCTGCCCCCGGGGTGTGCGGCCCAGCTGCCCCCCCACTGAAGGACACCCTTCAATGCCACCACACGGGGGTCTGGGCGGGGAGGAAAGGCACACAGCCCACTTTTCTCTGCACCAAATGAAACCAAGCTGGGTGTTCAGTGTCACTGATGCCAGTAAATGGGTCTCAGATTTTGGGGGTCTGGGGGGCAGGTGGTAGACATAGTGTTTCTTTGGATTCTAGTATCTCTTTTTCCACCTCCAGAAAGTATCTGTCAACATTGGTGGGTAACAGCTCATAAAGTGCATCACTTAGCAATCTTCCTGACAAAATGACACATTTTAAAATTACAGGCTGTTCATTATTTCCATCACAATGCAAGCATAATTCTAATCCAGGAGAAGCGATTGTCATTTAAGCTCATCTTCTGAAAAAAATGTTTTTCTGAAAATTCCTAGAAACTAATTTATCCCTCCCTAAACAAACATTCTGCTTTTGGGTGGCCGGAACCTGCAGCAACGTCCTAACACGGGACACAGTGGGGCTTGGGGCAGTATCCAGCCTTCATTGCATACAATTCGTATGCGCTAAACATAGCTGCTCCCAAGGTCCACACGTGTGGAGGTGAGTACTGAAGCACCGCACTCACACATCTATTCCATGCATACACAGAAATTACCTTCAACACTAAAAAAGCTTCCTTCTTTCATTCCTTATCCTGCTAACAGCCCACACTGTCATATTTGATTTATGAAGAAGTTATAATTTATTTGTGAACGCAGGATGATGTTTTACAGCATTGCTTGTGTTCTCTCATTGATGTATGCATCGCGGTTGGAAATGTTATCCACATGCCATGCATCTAGGCGGAGGTTTGCTGGATCTGTCTGTGGCTATTTTTTTCCATGTTTTTCTTACTCAAGCAAAGTTTGTTAGTGAAGACATGGGCTGGGGGATGGGGGGAGGACAGATAAATCAAGAAGATAGGGATTAGGATCCAATCCTCAATGCACAGGGCTTAGTTCAAAATCTAAGCTGTTTGTGTAGTAAGTAGCCAAATGGGAAAGATCCCTTCATTTTGAATGTGATGAGAATGGGCTTGGAAATCCACGCCCACCGGCTTGCTTGGAAGAGGATCCAGCCTCTTCCTACTGGTTCAACATTAAATTTCTGAGGAAAGTCCTGACATTTTTAGTTCCCTACATTTCCCTAAGACTCCTATCCAGCCCCTGGTGCTACCGAAGGGGGTCTGGGAAAGCAGCCAGAGTTCCTTAGCTTGAATATATATAGTACCTGTTTTTTTGTTTTGTTTTGTTTTGTTTTTCCTCTGGAAAAACCAAAGTGCTTTAGTGAGTCTTACAACCTTAAGGCATTTTGTCCCCTCACTGGCTCCCCAAGAGGCAGGGAGGGGCTAGGGTCAGTAGTCTCATTTGAGAGGTAGCTAAACCTAGGAGCAAAGGCCTTGAGCTAGGAGCAAGGACACTGGGCAGCTTGGTTGTGTTACTAGCTATGCAACCTTGGGCGAGCCTCTTCACTTTGCTGGGCCTCAGGTTCCCGAGTGGAAGACGAGGGGTGAGAACAGCTGCCCTTCGGGGACAGCATAAAGAGGAAGCGGTGTAAGTGATGGGAAGTGCTTTGAAGACGTTAAAGCTCTGTGTAGGAGCTGGGGGTAATCGGTTACCGATGAAGAAACTGAAGTCTAGTCAATGATTGGCCCGAGTTCACAGAGTGGTTTTATAGCAAAACGGGGACTTGAGTCTGGCTTGTTGGATTCTTTCCATTAGATCATATTACACCAGGCATACATGGACATGAACAGATATCATTCCTCTAAGGTGTGTGTACATACACGGATGTGTGTGTACAGAAGGTACCTGACGTGGTGAAAAGGCCACAGGACAGCAAACCTGAGTTCTAATCCAGCTTTGCCAGTCGTCCTGTCCGGTATATACTTCCTAACTCCTCTGGAACTCAGTTTTCCAACCTGTAAAATGAAGACATTGTGCTGGATGACCTTTGTGGTTCCTTCAAGCTCTGGATCTCGAATTCCATGATTAGTAATGTATGTATGTATATATAAATATGCTTATCTGTAGAAACGGGCCCATTTGAAACGTGGAGGCAAGGCCTGCCCAGGTGCATTTATCGTGCCAGAAACAGTGAATTCCTAAATAAGTTCATACAATCTTGTTTTACAATTCAATGGTAGTGCTTAATGTTATTGTCTGAAATCCACTGTTTAACCAGATGGAAGACTGGTGCCATTTAAAACATTATTAGTTCACAAGTGTTTGCTGTTAAAATTCTTTAATAAAACTCATTTGTTATAGTCAGAAATTCAACTCTTCTGTACTTGGGCAGGTCCCAGCAGCCCCTTGGAAGGCTGGTTTTGTGCATGGGCCTTTGCAAGCTATATAAACGTTAGGTGTTGGCTTGATTATGATAAATATGAGCAGGCTCCCTGGAGAACAGTCCAGAAAAAAGAGTTATAGTTCTCACAAACTGGTGACATGAATCCATTAAGCTGTGTGGCACTTTCCAGTGTGAAGACATTGTTTGCTGGCTACGATCTCTGACTTTCTGTGGCATATGAGGTGTAAAATGTTGTCAAAAAAGAATCTGGTGTTAAAATCAAACTATGGTGGCATTAAATGTTCACTTTTATTCTACCCAGAGCTGTGAATTCCTCTGTCCAGTTTCTCCTTCTGTACCTTGGGGGAAAGCAATTCAAGAGCTAGGGCTGGGTGCTTCTCACCGCAGCACCACCTTGGCCCAAGTCTAGCCCCCAGGCCTCTCAGGACCTCATGGGATGAGGCCTGTCCAGTCACCCTGTGGAGCTGGCCCCCAACAAGCTCAGCAGCTCAGCCAGGAGTGAGTGGAGGTGTCAGCTAAGTCGCAGAGTCCCTGGACTTGTTCTGCACGCCTGAGGGTCGGACGCTGGGAAAAGTGTGGAGAAGCTTGTGTTGATCATGGGATATTTTGTGTTAGCCTCCCTCAGTCCAGTGTTTCTGGAGCTCACACAAAATAAGGGAATTTACAGTCACTGTAGATTGCTTGGGCCTGGATGCATGGGCCGCTGCTACACTGGTGCTTGGTCTCAGTTTAACTGGGCACATTCAGGCAAGAAAGTAAAAACAGATCAGAACTAGAAAAAGGTCTCCTAGGGTAGCCCCTTCCCTTGAGGACAGTCTCCCTCCGAACAGCAATCAGGGACTTTCCCAGATGCTGGTGCCACATTCGTCCAATCAACTGAGTGCTCCACAGCCCCAAGAGACAGGGCAGGGTGGCCACTCAAAGCAAATACTTTTCACTCCCTGCAAGATCCCTCTCTGAGTCCCTGCCTCCTACTGCACCACGCTTGCCTGGACACACACATCTCCCAGGCTCCCTGCTTTTCTTCTCCCCAAATCCTAGACAAGACCTTCTTGGGCTCCCTTTGGATCAACCGAGCAGAAGCTGTGAGGGTTTTCTAAACACATAATACCTTCAACTAGAAGAGCAGGTGGAGGCGCTGCCAAACTCATCATTCCCTTGGAGAAGAGAGAACGGAAAGGCAGCAACTGTTATAGAATTGTTTCTCATGCCCTCACTCCTCCCAATTGAAGACTCTCTCAGGGCTCTGCTGGCCTGTCACAGACTACAGTACACTTGTCCCCAGTTCACATCAGAGCCTCTCCTCTCTGGGAAGGATATGCATTGTGTGGTCATCAGAGGTAACTTCTCATTAGGGAAAAAACTATCCAAATATACAATTCTTAGGTGTATCTGTCTCTCAAACCATTAAACTATCCACATTGTTCGTTCTTTGATTCTTTCCATCCTTTTTGATCCTGTCTCTTTGTCTCAGAGAGGACAGTGGCCATTCTGCCTACCTTGGCACCATGGTGCACTTGGCCAGACGCCCCTGAGACTAGAAGGTCATAAAAAAACAAAACAAGGCAATATCATTGTCCAGCAATGACAGATCCCTGCACCTGGATGGAGAAAATGCCTCCACATCTATGCAGAACCTTTGCAGTGTCCGACGCTTCCACTTGTTTTTCTAGCTGAAGGTGTTGTTTCTAGAACACCCTTATAAGTCTATAGAGCACTTGGAGTGTAAATGCATTGACCCGACAGGGGCTGCAGTGCTCCTAACACCCAGGAATGTTTCTTGTTCTGTAACCCCAGCAGCTAGAACAGAACCTGGAACATAGTAGGTGCTCAACCAATATTAGCTGAATGAATGAATCGATCAATTCACCACATTTGGGAGAAGAGACAACAAAAACCTGGGCAGTGGTCTGCGACATTTCAGACTCCCCGACAAGAGGACCAAAGGTCTGCATTTGCAAACGCCTACTGGGATTAATCCCTAATTCCCAGCGGAGAAGGAGCACAAGGCCAGCCCCACGCCCTGGGCCTGTTACACACACAACCTTGACCTCCACAGCCATGGCTCAGCCTTGGTTTTCAGGCCTCCTAAAGCACATTTCTAAGAGAGGAGAAAGAGTCATGTTCGAGCTCGTGGATTCCTTCCCAACATGTACAAAACAAGCGCTGAACAAACGCTCACTGAGCGGCACTCACACTATCCCAGACACTGCTGGCTGCAGTGAATGAAACCATTTCCAGGCTTCCAGGACTCTGAGGATGGGGAGCCGGGCCGGCACACAGAAACGCTGCTGCAAACACGCACGCGTGCTCCCCTCCATGCAGGGCGAACCCTCCTCAGGGGCCCCTTTTCCTAGAATTTGGGCCCTTAGCAAGGCCTCACCTCCAGAAGAGTCCCCCTAAGCAGGAGGCTGAGAGGCAGAAAGTCAGGGAGGGAAGGGGGACAGCCAGTGTTGCTTGCAAGTCACTTTATTTCTCCTGTGGAAGTCCAGCCCTCCTCACTCCCCTACACCCCCGAGACTTCCAGCTTCTTCCCGCAGCAGAGGCTGTTTCACACGTGCATTTGTCAAGAGCTCAGGAAACTGTGAGCATCCAGCCAGCTGAGGAGGCTGAGGAGGAGGGGACTGTCCCCTGGGCGGCTACCCCGCTGCCACCTGAGGAAGCTACTTTGGGGTCCACCTGCATGCAGGGTAAGCAGCATGGCCCTTGCTTTTCATTTTAAAATTATTACATTGCCCCCGCTCAGCCCATCCTCTGTGCTCTCCGCTCTCCAGCAGGTTCTGGGGGTGCAGATGTATATTACACACCTTTTGTGTGCTCAGAAGAAAAACTCAAAATAAAGGCCTTTATAGACCACAAATATCTACAAACCCGCAAAGTTCCTGAAGGCCCAGTGGGAGAAAGGCTGCTGCTTTTTAAAGTGCACTTTGAAAATATGGGAATTGAAAATAAAAAGTTACCATCATCTCACTCCGGAGAGAACCACTATTATTTAATAGACACATACATACGCACACAGACACACACACACACACACACACAGGTGCGTGTGCTTTTACACATTTTGGATTATCCTGGATATGGTCCTTTTGGAACCCTTTTCCTCTTTAACAATCCTACCATGTATATTTACTTCCCCAACTGGCACATGTGCTCTGACAACATGACTTTTAACGTCTGCAGAATACTGCGTCACGTAGACCGGCCAACGCTCATCTACGCACGGCTACTGTTCCCTGCTTTCGGGCCAATACGATTGCTTCCAGTTTTTCATGATTATCAGTTACACTGTTGAACATAAATCAACACATATTGAATATCAATCTTTTTTTTACCTCTCTGACAAGTCCGTAGGGATAAATTCCCGGAAGTGAAATAGCTATATAACAAGAGGAATAAAAGATTACAAGGCATTTTACACACATTGAGAGTGGCTGCGCTTTAAACTGTCCAATCTCGGTGATGATTCGAAGCCTTCCTGATGGCCCCCGATAGAGTCATCTCTTCCTCTCTTAACTTTTATTTCATTGATTCACTTATTTATTCATTCTATAAATATACATTAAGAAGCTCTGGCCGGCCGCCGTGGCTCATACCTGTAATCCCAGCACTTTGGGAGGCCGAGGCGGGGGGATCACTTGAGGTCAGGCGAAACCCCGTCTCTACAAAAAATACAAAAATTAGCTAGGTGTGATGGCGCATGCCTGTAATCCCATCCGCTTGGGAGGCTGAGGCTCAAGAATTGCTTGAACCCAGGGGGTGGATGTTGCACTGAGCCCAGATTGCACCATTGCACGCCAGCCTGGGCGACAGAGTAAGACTTTATCTCAAAAAAAAAAAAAAAAAAAAAAAAAATCTCCAACATGGGACAGCGTTCCTGTTGTAAGATGCACCAGGTTCTTAGTACATCCTTCATCATATTTTAATGTAGGATACGTTTATCTGTCCTTAAATATTAGGCACCAGGGCTGGGCGCGGTGGCTCACACCTGTAATCCCAGCACTTTGGGAGGCTGAGGTGGGTGGATCATGAGGTCAGGAGATCGAGACTATCCTGGCTAACACAGTGAAACCCTGTCTCTACTAAAAATACAAAAAATTAACCCAGCGTGGTGGCAGGTGCCTGTAGTCCCAGCTACTCAGGAGGCTGAGGCAGGAGAATGGTGTGAACCCGGGAGGCAGAGCTTGCAGTGAGCTGAGATCACACCACTGCACTCCAGCCTGAGCGACAGAGTGAGACTCCGTCTCAAAAAAAAAATATATATATATATATATATATACATATATATATATATGGATTAGGCATCAGGAGGGTAGGGGCCCTTTTTATGGCTTTCTGTGGTTAACACAATGCGAGGCACAAAATCAGGTTAAGATTCAGAAGGTTTCGATGGCCAAAGCTATCAAAGGGGGTGGCATTTTACACACAGGATAGATATCCCATATGCTGGAAACACTTTTCTGGAGATTCTCACATGCATCTCAGCCCTTGCTGAGAACTCTTAGCTGAGGGGTCATGAAACCTGGGTGCTCGTTTGAACCTGCAACTTGTAGTTGACTTTGAGGGAGTCTCAGTGCATCTCCAGGCTCCAAATCCTCATCTGTGTAAGAGAAGTGAAGTCCAGTCTGTCTTGCCTAGTTTCCCCTGGGCTTGTTCTGAGGATGCTGTGTGTAGAACCAGGTCATAATCCGGTAAGTGCTCAACAGACATAAGGTGCTGGGATAACATACACTTCTTCTGATAATTAGAACAAGAGTCCTCAGGCAGCCTTTACTTCTTTCCTAGACTGTGTCTGCTGTACAGTTTCTTCATTCAGCACCTGCCTTATTCTCTCATGTTACCTTTTTTGGAGACAGGGACTTGCTCTGTTGCTCAGACTGGAGTGCAGTGGCACAATTATAGCTCACTGCAGTCTCAGACTCCTGGGCTCAAACAATCCTCCTGCCTCAGCCTCCCAAGTAGCTGGGACTACAGGCATGAACCACCACACTTTGCTTTTTTTTTTTTTTGAGTCTAGCTCTGTCGCCCAGGTTGGAGTGCAGTGGCGCAATCTCGGCTCACTGCAAGCTCCGCCTCCCGGGTTCTCCCCATTCTCCTGCCTCAGCCTTCCGAGTAACTGGGACTACAGGCGCCCATCACGGCACCCAGCTAATTTTTTGTATTTTTAGTAGAGATGGGGTTTCAGCGTGTTAGCCAGGATGGTCTCGATCTCCTGACCTCGTGATCCGCCCGCCTCGGCCTTCCAAAGTGCTGGGATTACAGGCATGAGCCACTGCGCCGGGCATTTTGTTGTTGTTGTTGTTAGACGGAGTCTTACTTTGCCATCCAGGCTGGAGTGCGGTGGCACAATCTCAGCTCACTGTGCAATCTCGGCTCACTGCAGCCTCTGCCTCCTGTATCCAAGTGATTCTTGTGCCTCAGCCTCCTGAGTAGCTGGGATTTCAGGCAACCACCACCATGCCCAGCTAATTTTTATATTTTTTGTAGAGAGGGGGTTTCACAATGTTGGTCAGACTGGTCTTAAACTCCTGACCTCAGGTGATCCACCCACCTCCCAAAGTGCTGGGATTACAGGTGTGAGTCACCACACCTGGCCCCATTCTTTTAAAAATATCAGTGACTTCCATCTATTAGAAGTAGGTGGGGCTAAACATCACACTATTCCTAAATCTTACTTTCATGTGGTTTAATAATTAATTCCCAATAAGTCTCAGCGGAGGGTTCTGCAATATGTATAAAACTTCGGCAAGATGGCTGATTAGGAACAGCTCTGGTCTGTAGCTCCCAGTGAGATCCATGCAGAAGGCAGGTGATTTCTGCATTTCCGACTGAGGTGCCCAGGTCCTCACACTGGAACTGGTTGGACAGTGGGTGCAGCCCACAGAGGGCGAGCAGCATCAGGGTGCGGCGTCACCTAACCTGGGGAGTGCAAGGGGTCAGGGAATTCTCTCCCCTATAGCCAAGGGAAGCCACGAGGGACTGTGCTGTGAGGAACGGTGCACTCCGGCCCAGACACTGCACTTCTCCCATGGTCTTTGCAACCTGCAGACCAGGAGATTCCCTCCGGTACCTAGGCCACCAGGGCCCTGGGTTTCAAGCACAAAACTGGACGGCCATTTGGACAGACACCAATCTAGCTGCAGGAGTATTTTTTTCATACCCCAATGGTACCCAGAATGCCAGCAGGACAGAATCCTTCACTCCCCTAGAAAGGGGGCTGAAGCCAGGGAGCCAAGTGGTCCAGCTCAGCAGATCCCACCCCTACAGAGCCCAGCAAGCTCAGATCCACTGGCTTGAAATTCTCGCTGCCAGCACAGCAGTCTGAACTCGACCTGGGATGCTCGAGCTTGGTTGGAGAGGGAGTCCACCATTACTGAGGCTTGAGTAGGCAGTTTTCCCCTCACAGTGTAAACAAAGCCGCCAGGAAGTTCAAAGTGGGCAGAGCCCACCACAGCTCGGCAAGGCCGCTGTACCAGACTGCCTCTCTAGATTCCTCCTCTCTGGGCAGGGCATCTCTGAAAGAAAGGCAGCAGCCCCAGTCAGGGGCTTACAGATAAAACCCCCACCTCCCTGGAACAGAGCACCTGGGGGAAGGGGCAGCTGTGGGAGCAGCTTCAGCAGACTTAAACATTTCTGCCTGACAGCCCTGAAGAGGCAGTGGATCTCCCAGCACAGGGTTCGAGCTCTGCTAAGGGTACAACTGTCTCCTCAAGTGGGTCCCTGACTGGGAGACACCTCCTGGTAGGGGCCGTCAGACACTTCATACAGGAGAGCTTCAGCTGGCATCTGGCAGGTGCCCCTCTGGGACAAAGCTTCCAGAGGAAGGAACAGGCAGCAATCTTTGCTGTTCTGCAGCCTCCACTGGTGATACCCAGGCAAACAGGGTCTGGAGTGGACCTCCAGCAAACTCTAGTAGACCTGCAGCAAACGGGCCTGTTAGAAGGAAAACTAACAATCAGAAATGGATAGCATCAACATCAACAAAAAGGATGTCCACACAAAAACCCCATCTGAAGGTTACCAACATCAAAAACCAAAGGTAGATAAATCCATGAATATGGGTAGAAAGCAGTGCAAAAACGCTGAAAATTCCAAAAACCAGAACGCCTCTTCTTTTCCAAAGGATCACAACTCCTTGCAAGCAAGGGAACAAAACTGGACAGAGAATGAACTTGATAAATAGACAGAAGTAGGCGTCAGAGGGGAGTAATAACAAACTCCTCTGAGCTAAAGGAGCATGTTCTAACCCAATGCAAGGAAGCTAAGAACCTTGAAAAAAGGTTAGACGAATTGCTAACTAGAATAACCAGTTTAGAGAAGAACATAAATGACCTGATGGAGCTTGAAAAAGAAAGCATGAGAACTTCGTGAAGGATAAACAAGTATCAATAGCTGAATCAATCAAGCAGAGGAAAGGATATCAGAGATTGAAGATCAACTTAATGAAATAAAGTGAGAAGACAAGATTAGAGAAAAAAGAATGAAAAGAAATGAACAAAGCCTCCAAGAAATATGGGATGATGTGAAAAGACCAAACCTATGTTTGATTGGTGTACCTGAGTGATGGGAAGAACGGTGGAACAAAGTTGGAAAACACTCTTCAGGATATTATCCAGGAGAACTTCCCCAGTCTAGTGAGACAGGCCAACATTCAATTCAGAAAATACAGAGAACACCACAAAGCTACTCCTTGAGAAGAGGAACCCCGAGACACATAATCGTCAGATTGACCAAGGTCGAAATGAAGGAAAAAATGTTAAGTGCAGCCAGGGACTAAGGTCGGGTTACCCACAAAGGGAAGCCCATCAGACTAACAGTGGATCTCTCTGCAGAAACCCTACAAGCCACAAGAGAGTGGGGCCAACATTCAACATTCTTAAAGAAAAGAATTTTCAACCCAGAATTTCATATCCAGCCAAACTAAACTTCATAAGCGAAGGAGAAATAAAATCCTTTACAGACAAGCAAATGCTGAGAGATTTTGTAACCACCAGGCCTGCCTTACAAAAGCTCCTCAAGGAAGCACTAAATATGGAAAGGAACAACCGCTACCAGCCACTGCAAAAACATGCCAAATTGTAAAGACCACCGACACTATGAAGAAATTGTATCAACTAATGGGCAAAATAACGACCTAGCATCATAATGACAGAATCAAATTCACACATAACAATATTAACCTTAAATGTAAATGGGCTAAATTCCCCAATTAAAAGACACAGACGGGGCGGAGCAAGATGGCCGAATAGGAACAGCTTCAGTCTCCATCTCCCAGCGCGAGCGACACAGAAGACCGGCGATTTCTGCATTTTCAACTGAGGTACTGGGGTCATCTCACTCGGGAGTGCCGGACAATCGGTGCTGGTCAGCTGCTGCAGCCCGACCAGCGAGAGCTGAAGCAGGGCGAGGCATCGCCTCACCTGGGAAGCGCGAGGGGGAAGGGAGTCCCTTT
>NC_045434.1:2849959-2850794 GCF_002776525.5 Piliocolobus tephrosceles | reverse complement strand
GCAAAAGAAACTACCATCAGAGTGAACAGGCAACCTACAGAATGGGAGAAAATTTTTGCAATCTACTCATCTGACAAAGGGCTCATTTCCAGAATCTACAAAGAACTCAAACAAATATACAAGAAAAAAACAAACAACCCCATCCAAAAGTGGGGAAAGGATATGAACAGACATTTCTCAAAAGAAGACATTCATACAGCCAACAGACACATGAAAAAATGCTCATCATCACTGGCCATCAGAGAAATGCAAATCAAAACCACAATGAGATACCATCTCACACCAGTTAGAATGGCAATCATTAAAAAATCAGGAAACAATAGGTGTTGGAGAGGATGTGGAGAAATAGGAACACTTTTACACTGTTGGTGGGATTGTAAACTAGTTCAACCATTATGGAAAACAGTATGGCGATTCCTCAAGGATCTAGAACTAGATGTACCATATGACCCAGCCATCCCACTACTGGGTATATACCCAAAGGATTATAAATTATGCTACTACAAAGACACATGCACACGTATGTTTATTGCGGCACTATTCACAATAGCAAAGACTTGGAATCAACCCAAATGTCCATCAGTGACAGACTGGATTAAGAAAATGTGGCACATATACACCATGGAATACTATGCAGCCATAAAAAAGGATGAGTTTGCGTCCTTTGTAGAGACATGGATGCAGCTGGAAACCATCATTCTTAGCAAATTATCACAAGAAGAGAAAACCAAACACCGCATGTTCTCACTCATAGGTGGGAACTGAACAATGAGCTCACTTGGACTCGGGAAGGGGAACATCACACAATGGGGCCTATCATGGGGAGGGGGGAGGG
>NC_045434.1:2833344-2849859 GCF_002776525.5 Piliocolobus tephrosceles | reverse complement strand
TTCTCACTCATAGGTGGGAACTGAACAATGAGCTCACTTGGACTCGGGAAGGGGAACATCACACACTGGGGCCTATCATGGGGAGGGGGGAGGGGGGAGGGATTGCATTGGGGAGTTATACCTGATATAAATGATGAATTGATGGGTGCTGACGAGTTGATGGGTGCAGCACACCAACATGGCACATGTATACATATGTAACAAACCTGCACGTTATGCACATGTACCCTAGAACTTAAAGTATAATAAAAAAATAAAAAAAAAAAAGACACAGACTGGCAAATTGGATAAAGATTCAAGACCCATCAGTGTGCTGTATTCAGGACACCCATCTCATGTGCAAAGACAAACATAGTTTCAAAATAAAGGGATATTTACCAAGCAAAAGGAAAGCAAAAAAAAAAAAAAAAAAAAAAAAAACAGACTTTAAACTAACAAAGATTAAAAGAGACAAAGAAGGGCATTACATAATGGTAAAGGGATCAATGCAACAAGAAGTGCTAACTATCCTAAATACATATGCACCCAATCCAGCAGCACCCAGATTCATAAAGTAAGTTGTTAGAGACCTACAAAGAGACTTAGACTCCACACAGTAATTGTGGGAGACTTTAACACCCCACTATCAATATCAGACAGATCAAAGAGACAGAAAATTAACAAGGATATTCAGGACTTGAACTCAACTCTGGACCAAGTGGACCTAATAGATATCTACAGAACTCTCCACCCCAAATCAACATAATATACATTCTTCTCAGCATGACATCACACCTAGTCTAAAACTGACCACATAATTGGAAGTAAAGCACTCCTCAGCAAATGCAAAAGAATGGAAATCATAACAGTCTCTCAGACCACAGTGCAACCAAATTAGAACTCAGGATTAAGAAACTCACTCAAAACTTCACAACTACATGGAAGCTGAACAACCTGCTCCTGAATGACTACTGGGTAAGTAACAAAATTAAGGCAGAAATAAAGATGTTCTTGGAAACCAATGAGAAAAAAGACACAATGTACAAGAATCTCTGGGACACATTTAAAGCAGTGTGTAGAGGGAAATGTATAGCACTAAATGCCCACAAGAGAAAGCAGGAAGGATCTAAAATTGACACCCTAACATCACAGTTAACAGAACTAGAGAAGCAAGAGCAAACAGATTCAAAAGCTACCAGAAGACAAGAAATAACTAAGATCAGAGCAGAAATGAAAGAGATAGAGAAACAAAAAACCCTTCAAAAAATCATTGAATCCAGGAGCAGATTTTTTGAAAAGATTATCAAAATAGACCACTAGCCAGGCTAATAAAAGAAGAAAAGAGAGAAGAATCAAATAGACGCAATAAAAAATGATAAAGGGGACATCACCACTGACCCCACAGAAATACAAACTACTATCAGAGAATACTATAAACACCTCTACACAAATAAACTAGAAAATCTAGAAGAAATGGATAAATTTCTGGACACATACACCCTTCCAAGTCTTAACCAGGAAGAAGTTGAATCCCCGAATAGACCAATAACAAATTCTGAAATTGAGGCAGTAATTAATAGCCTATCAACCAAAAATGTCCAGGACACACAGACACAACAACAACAAAAAAAGGAAATCTCAGGCAAATATCCCTGATGAATATCGATGCAAAAATCCTCAATAAAATACTGGCAAACCGGAATCCAGCAGCACATCAAAAAGCTTGTTTACCACAATCAAGTTGGCTTCATCCCTGGGATGCAAGGCTGGTTCAACATACACAAATCAATAAACATAATCCAGCATACAAAGCCAAAGACAAAAACCACATGATTATCTCAACAGACGCAGAAAAGGCCTTCAAGATAATTCAACATCCCTTCATGCTAAAAATTCTCAATAAACTAGGTATTGATGGAACATATCTCAAAATAATAAGAACTATTTATGACAAACCCACAGCCAATATCAAACTGAATGGGCAAAAACTGGAAGCGTTCTCTTTGAATGCCAGCACAAGACAGGGATGCCCTCTCTCACCACTCCTATTCAACATAGTGTTGGAAGTTCTGGCCAGGGCAATCAGGCAAGAGAAAGAAATAAAGGGTATGCAAATAGGAAAAGAGGAAGTCAGATTGTCCCTGTTTGCAGATGACATGATTCTTATTTAGAAAACCCCATTGTCTCAGCCCAAAATCTCCCAAGCTGATAAGCAACTTCAGCAAAGTCTCAGGATACAAAATCAATGTGCAAAAATCACAAGCATCCCTACACACCAACAACAGACAAGCAGAGAGCCACATCATGAGTGAACTCCCATTCACAGTTGCTACAAAGACAATAAAATACCTAGGAATACAACTTCTGAGGGATGTGAAGGACCTCTTCAAGGAGAATTACATAACACTGCTCAAGGAAATAAGAGAGGACACAAATAAATCGAAAAACATTCCATGCTCATGGATAGGAAGAACCAATATCGTGAAAATGGCCATACTGCCCAAAGTAATTTATAGATTCAATGCTATCCCCATGAAGCTACCATTGACTTCCTTCACAGAATTGGGAAAAACTACTTTAAATGTCATATGGAACCAAAAAAGAGCCCACATAGCCAAGACAATCCTAAGCAAAAAGAACAAAGCTGGAGGCATCACGCTACCTGACTTCAACCTATACTACAAGTCCACAGTAATGAAAACAGCATGGTTCTGGTACCAAAACAGATATATAAACCAATGGAACAGAATAGAGGCCTCAGAAATAACACCACACATCTACAACCATCTGATCTTTGACAAACCTGACAAAAACAAACAACGGGGAAAGGATTCCCTATTCAATAAATGGTGTTGGGAAAACGGGGTCGCCATATGCAGAAAACTGAAACTGGACCCCTTCCTTACACCTTATACAAAAATTAACTCAAGATGAATTAAAGACTTAAACATAAGACCTAAAACCATAAAAACCCCAGAAAACCTAGGCAATACCGTTCAGGACATAGGCATGGGCAAGGACTTCATGTCTAAAACACCAAAACCAACGGCAACAAAAGCCAAAATTGACAAATGGAGTCTAATTAAACTAAAGAACTTCTGCACAGCAAAAGAAACTATCATCAGAGTGAACACGCAACCTACAGAACAAGAAAAAAATTTTGCAATCTGTCCATCTGATAAAGGGTTAGTATCAAGAATCTACAAAGAACTTAAACAAAATTACAAGAAAACAAACAACCCTATTAAAAAGTAGGCAAAGGATATGAACAGACACTTCTCAAAAGAAGACATTTATGTGGCCAAGAAACATATGATAAAAAGCTCATCATCACTGGTCATGAGAGAAATGGAAATCAAAACCACAATAAGATACAATCTCACACCAGTTAGAATGGCAATCATTAAAAAGTCTGGAAACAATAGATGCTGGAGAAGATGTGGAGAAATAGGAATGCTTTTACACTGTTGGTGGGAGTGTAAATTAGTTCAACCATTGTGGAAGATACTATGGTGATTCCTCAAGGATCTAGAACCAGAAATACCATTTGATCCAGCAATCCCATTACTGGGTATATAGCCAAAGGATTACAAATCATTCTACTATAAAGACATATACACATGTATGTTTATTGTGGCACTGTTCACAATAACAAAGACTTGGAACCAACCCAAATGCTCATCAATGACAGACTGGATAAAGAAAATATGGCACATATACACCATGGAATACTATGCAGCCATAAAAAAGGATGAGTTCATGTCCTTTGCAGGGACATGAATGAAGCTGGAAACCATCATTCTCAGCAAACTAACACAGGAACAGAAAACCAAACACTGCATGTTCTCACTCACAAGTGGGAGTTGAACAATGAGAACACAAAGACACAGGGAGAGGAACATCACACACCAGGGTCTGTCAGGGGGTGGGGGACTAGAAGAAGGAAAGCATTAGGAGAAATATCTAATGTAGATGACAGGTTGATGGGTGCAGTAAACCACCACGGCATGTGTATACCTATGTAACAAACCTGCACGTTCTGCACATGTGCGCCAGAACTTAAAACATAATAAAAAATAAAAATAAAAAAAAATGAGGAGAGTTGATTTCAAATTGGTCTCAAAGAAAGGCAAGAAAGACGGTGACATGCAAATTAGCTTTAGTCATTTCAAATGGTATACGTGTATCAAAACACCACATTGTACCCCATAAATGTAAAACAATTATGATTCCTCAGTTAAACTTACATTAATTAAAAAGATAGTGTGGTGTAAGCATGAGGATCAACATACAGACATAGACTATAGACTCTCATATTTAAGGCCAATTGATTTTTGGCAAGGATGCCAAGACAAATGGGGAAAGAAGAGTCTTTTTAAAACATGGTGCTGGGACAATTGACTATCCACACGCAAAAGAAGAAGTCTGGACCGAAACATCATTCCATATACAAAAATTAACTCAAAGTTCATCACAAGCCTAAACGTAAGATTTACAGAAGGAAGTACAAATATTCATTTTCATGACATTAGGCAACGGTTTCTTAAATACGACGCCAAAGTGCAAGTGAGGAAGCCAAACCTAAACATTGAGCTTCATCAAAATTTACAAAATTTCTATCAGAAGATGCTATTCAAAGAGGGGAAGACAATCTGCAGATTGGGAGAATATTGGCCAATCATACATCTGATAGAGAAGCAGTATCCAGAACACCGAAGGAGCCCTTACAGATCCACACAGACACAATTAGATTAGCAGCAGCAAGCTGTCTTGGCGAGTGGCAGGCAGGAGTGGTCCACGCCTGCTAATGGGCCAGGGTTAGTTTTGGGGATGATGGAGATTTTTAAAATTAGATTGTCGTGTTGTTTACACGACTCTGTGAATACATTTACAACTACTGAAGTGTTCGTGTCAACTAGTTAATTATTAAAGAATCTAACATTCTGGTGGAAAGGGTTTGATCAGCAGGTCTGGTTTCCTCAAAGCCCACACACTCCTGAGAAAAAGGTTCTCTGCATGACTGACTTTGGCTTGATCGAGAGTCCTTGATGTTCTGCTTGATGAGAAAGTGTGTCCATGCCTGAGTCTTTGGGCCACTCTGTACCAACTTGATGAGAAAATGTATGTTAATAATATGATTTGTGGTGAATCCCCCTCGCCCCCCCAAAAAAACTTTGTAAGCCAAGGAGCTCGAAGTGGCCCCACAGACAGCTCCCGTGTGCTGGGTGGAGGCCCCTCCCCATCATCAGGCACTCGGAGGAGCATCTGCACAAAGGGCTCTCCAGGACCAGCTCTGGTGGCAGGAGGAGCCAGCCCTGCAGCATGCAGAGGGGACACCTAGCTGAGTGGAGCTCTAGACCTAGAACCTGGCTCCAAAAGGGACAGGTCCCTGGCTTGCTGGATTCTTATACCCACCCATGAAAGGACGGTGGGCTTGTAATAGTTTTGAAGTCAACCACATATCCTTCACTCCACTTCTTTTACCAAAAAACTCCATTTCTAAATGGCCAATATGTTCATTTCTGAGACTCCTGTTTAGATTTAGGTAATGATATTTCTACAGGGACCTCTGGAGTATCAATTCCTGAAAAGAGGCCCTCAGATGCTAACTAACCACTCCTGGATTGTGGATTCCAGATTATTACTGCAAAAGCTGACACACACACACACACACACACGCACACACACACATACACACACACACACACACACACACGGCTTATACCAAGTACTTTACTTTAAAATAAATTACTACCCAAATAATAGACCAGTATTCAGTATTCATTCTACAGCCACCGCACTGGGGAGAGGCACCAGGCCCCATCAGCACACAGCTGTTCCTCACGCCCTGTGCCTCGGTGGGGGGTGGAAAAGCCGCAGAGGCCATTGCTCAGACCCTCTCCTGCAGCCACCATGTGGGTGTGGACCGGATTTGTCCATTTTCCACGCCAAAATGAAGCAGATAATAATAGAGTCTTTGCCTAACACCGTGTCTCTGAGAAATTATGAATTATGGATTCAGGCAGCATTGTGCACTCACACGTGCGTATCTGTCGGAAGTCAAGGCAACCCTACCCTGGAGGGAAGTGCGGGCTCTCTGGAGAGGAACATGCGCATTGCACGCGTGCCCAGCCTAGCCCTTCCCAGGCTGCTGAGGTGAGTGTCTCACAGGGCTTAGCTGTAGATGCTCCTGGGGTGAGCGAAGGTGAGCAGGGAGTGGGAGACATGGATGAGAGCTCATGCCCCTGCTAGGAACCACTGCCCTACATCCAAACCAGCCACAAAAGGGGAGCACAGGCAGCCGGGTTACTGGAACAGGTACATAGCTGTAACGAGCAAGGTGTTCCTAAAGGCAGGCTCAGAATTCTCTGGAATGCCCGCCTGCTCCTGACGCCAAGGTTAACCAGCTCCTCCGGGAGTGCAGACCCACCCGGGGAGAATCATGGCCAGAGTGGCTTCAATGACGGGCTAAGCAGAAGTCGCCAGCCTAGAGGAGCTGCTGATTTATGTTTTATGTGTATTTTTTTGAGAATGGGTGTTTGAATTCTAGAGGAAAAAGGAAAAGAATATCTAGCTGTGGAAGCTAGACCTGCCCTGAGTGGGCAGTAGGCAAGCTGAGGTCCAGGTTTGTAAGTGGTGGAGAGGAGGCTGGAGGCCAGCAGGGTCAGACGCTGAGAGGAGACAGAATTAACCCTCATCATGATTTTGCTCCAGCCCTGGGGTTCCTGCCCTACAAGATTCCTTTTCAGAAGCCTGAAAACATAAACCAGGTTTACCAACATCCTCAATTGCCACCGGCCCCTTCTCTCCTGTGGATGTGTTTGGGAAGACAGGCATAGAGAATATATCATTCATCTCCTCCTGCTGCTTTCCTTCTCCTGCTTTATTAGCATCGCATGAATTTGATGGGTGTGTTGCCAAAGCCAGAATAAGCAGTTTAGACGGTGAGTGCAGCAGCAGCTCAGAGAAGGGAGCAGCTGAAAAACCTCAGAGCTCGTGCACCACCTCTTGAGGCCAGTCAGCCTTGCCCCGTCTCCAGGTAGCTGTGCTCCTCAACCATGACAAATGACTAAGAAGTTTTCTGCTCAGGGGAGTCCTGGGGGAAGGAAAGTGCTCTTTCCCTGAAGGTGCATTTGACATCACTCGGATGCAGGAGGCGCCTCCCAGCAGCCTCCAGAAGCAGCCTCCAGAGCCTGGGTCAGTGATAGCCCGTCTCGTATTTAAGCATGATTCAGCCGCCCTCCCTACTCCTGTGTAAATCTGTGGATATGCACGGAATCCAGCTTCCTCTTTCTATACAACACACATCCTTTTGGCTGTTTCTCTGGAGGACCCTAACACAGGCCAGCACCCCTCCATCACTGTGTGCTTCCTTGTCCTCCAGTAAGCACTCCCTTTGGAAGAGTCCAATAAGAAAAAAGGAAAAAACCTCATTAGGCCCCTCCACGTCAACACTGACTGCGTGAACCCTAATTACTGCACCTGAATTATTCTTTTCTAGTTGCAAAGAAGGAAATCTCTACGGTCTTTATTAAAACCTACAAAACTTCTAAAGAATGGTAAAATGAGAAGGCTGGAGTCTTTTTTGCATTGGCAAGAGCATAAATAAGTCCTGAAGGCATCTGAACTCAACCAGGTCAGCCCAGCCCAGCTACTCCAACATCCCCCTTGCCAGGGAAGAGGCAGAGAATAGTAACTCAGGTTTACAGAGACGGTATTCTTGCCTTTGATCTTCAGCACCACCCCACTGAGGTAAGCATTAGCTCACACCTTTGGACAAGGACAAGTCAGAAAGTGAGAGGGAAAGTGAGACAGGCATTTGGAAAAAACAGAGAGGAGGACTTGGTCGTTGTTTCATTCGTGTATTCATTGCACAAATATTTACTGGCTACCACAATGTGTCAGGTGTGGTGCTGGAAGTGGGGAGACAACAGCAAATGAGACAGACAAGGTCCAAACCCTTACCTTACAGAGCGTATAGTCCAGCAAACATTTCTTGAAGGCCTGCACCTGGCAAGACACTGCTGGCAAAGCCCAAGTGTACAGCGATCCAGCTTAAAGGAAGGTGATCCAGCTTTGAAAGCTGCCCCTTCTGTGAGCGCCCTCAACCCCTCAAGCTTATTCTGCCTCACTCGTGATTGTCCTCCCTTCCACAGTCTATTGTATGGTCTTTCTCTCCCTATTGGCCTGAGAGCTCCTCCAGGCAGGACCACTGTCCACCCAGCCCAACACAACGTCTGGCACCTGGGTCTTCAGGCACATTTATCCAAGGATGACCTGCAAGGAGCCAGCATGGTGTCAGCAGTTCAGGCGACAGAGAGGGAGGAAACCCAGGCCCCTTCCTCCAGGGATGTGGAGTCTAGTGGGGGAGAAAGATAAAGAAAGAAGCAATGATTTTGATGTGATAAGTTTCCTGGGGAATGACTAAGTGCCCAGCTGTGCAGAAGAAGAAATGCTGGCTGGAGCTGGTGACTCACACTTGTAATCCCAGCACTTTGGGAAGTCAAGGTGGGAGGACTGATCGAGGCCAGGAGTTTGACATCAGCCTGAGCAACAGAGCAAGACTCCATCTCTTAAAAAATGTCAAAAATTAGCCAGGTGTGGTGGCTCACAACTGTAGTCCCAGCAACTTGGGAGGCTGACGTGGGAGGATGCGTGAGCCCAGGATTCCTGGCTGCAGACTGCGCCACTGCCCTCCAGCCCGGGCAACACAGTGAGACCTTGTCTCAAAAAAATAAAAAAAATAAAAAAGCAAAAACGTAGAGAGGAGGGAGGAGGAGGGAGGAGGGAGGAGGAGGAGGGAGGAGGAGGAGGGAGGAAGGGGAGGTCGAGGAAGGAGGAGGTGGGAGGGAGGAGGAGGAGGGAGGAAGGGGAGGAGGGAGGAGGAGGAAGGGAGGAGGAGGAGGGAGGGAGGAGGAGGGGGAGGAGGAGGGAGGAAGGGGAGGAGGGAGGAGGAGGAGGGAGGAGGAGGAGGGAGGAGGAGGGGAGGTCGAGGAAGGAGGAGGAGGGACATACCTGTAATGGGGAAACAGGGAGGAAAGAGGAGGATGGAAGACATGCTCAGATACATCTTCATGGCTAGACGGTAAGTTCCGACTGGGCAGAGACAATGTCTATTTCCTTAGTACCTAGCAAAGGGTCTTGCATTGGGTAGACATGCAATATATTTTCAGTGGGGAATCTGAAGTCCTTAAAGAAAACCAGAATAGCAAAGAACCAAATAATGTTTAATGTTTTATATGGATTAGAAACGCATACTCCACATATAGCAAGTACAGACTCACAGAGTGAAATCCCAGAGAAGGGTTTTTACACTTATTTGCAATGTGACCAGTCAATGCTCCTGAAACCTAATATGAATCCAATAACCATTTAATATTAGATGTATGGAGAAGCTACTTAAATCCTAGGGTCATGTTGCTTGTCACTTGAGAGAACACCATTTTCTTGTCTAACTCTTATTTTTATTCACATTCGTGATCATACAAGCATGTGCGGCCACATGAACACCAACATCGATATCTGCTTTCTGGAGTAGACTCTCAAAAGGTAGGAAACCTGCCTGCCTTAAGAGCATCTTACAAAACTCAGCACATTACCACGCGCAGATGCATTCAAATCATGAAATCTCTCAGAACAAAAAGTATTCTATGGGGGATGCTGTTTCCACCCCCCACCACCAGGTTTTGCCTATTAATGACCCAGCCAGGCTTTCTCACATTGTCTTGTGCTAGAGGCATTGACTCCTCACATCTGAAAAGTAAAATGCCTAGAAATGCCTAAAGGAGAAATGAAACAATCAAAGTGGCCGATGCTTAGAAAAAAAAGTCGTCCAATTCCCTCACAGTGGGTCACGCCTCTTAACTCAGCCACAAGGAAATCCCAGTTCATGCAAAAATAATTCTGTCTTCATTATTCCACAATCCGGTGGGTGTCTATGATAATTTGAGTACTCCTTTCTTGAAAAGAGAAGATCAGCACATGTGTCTTTAATAATACATTCCTCTTGGTCTTGCTGAAATGCTACATTAGTAACTGCATTTGATTGCGCTGGAACCTGGCTCAGGCCCCCTACTGATGCTCTTACAGGCCATTATTAATGCGTACCCCTTCAGGGGCTGCAATTTGGGACTCAATTTGCCATAAAATTGTCCTAAGTGTCACCTTAGTAATCGGAGATCACATGACCCATGAAACACATTGAAATGAAAGATGGCACCTCTTGGAAATGAATGTCGAATTTTCCCCCATAGTAAAAAGGCACTAGCCACTGTATCTGAAGTGAATTTCACTGCGCCTTGAGGTGGGGAGGGGTTACAACGTCCCCTGTGCACATTCCTTGAGCGGGGCCTAGCAGGCCGCGTAGCCTTCCCCTAGCACATATCCTGAAGACTCAACCCACAGACTCTGGTAATTCAGCCATCCCTCAGGTGGATTTTGTTGGTGCTTATCTTTTTAACCAAAATCCATATGTGGTCTAGCAGGACTTTTATCCTAATTCCAGATACACAAAGGAGGTTAGATGTCAAGTCTGGCAAGACAAAAGGTAGTTTGATTCATCATTACGGAAATGCCAATCAAAACCACAATGAGACACCATTTCACACCTATCAGGATGGCTATTTCCAAAAATGCAGAAAATTACAACGGTTGCCAAGAATGTGGAGAAACTGGAAGCCTTGCATGTTGCTAGTGGGAATGTAAAATGGTGCAGCTGGCATAGAACACAGTGTGGCGGCTCCTCAGAAAAAGGAAACACGGGATCACTATTAACATGTGATCCAGCAATGCCACCTCCGAGTACACAAAGAATTGAAGGCAGGGACTTGAATCGATACCTGTGTATCAGTGTTCACAGCAACATTATACATCATAGCCAAATGATAGTAAAAATGATCTACTGTCTACTGGCAGATGAATGGATAAACAAAAGCCGATATAAGACATACGACAGCGTGGTACTGAGTCTTAGAAAGGAATGAAATTCTGACACATGCTGCACGTTTGCACATGGATGAACCCTGAAGACATGATGCTCAGTGAAATCAACCAGACAGAGAGAGACAAATAATGTGTGATTCCACTTACGCCAGGTGCGTAGAGTAGTCAAATTCACAGAGACAGAAAGTGGAGCGGGGCTTGCCACAGTGGGGTGGGGGTCATTGTTTCACGGTGTATAGCCTCAGTTTGGGAAGAGGAAAACATCTGAAAAATGGATGGTGGTGACGGCTGGAGAACAATGCGAATGTACCTAACGCCACCGAGCTATTTTAAAATGGTTAGAATGGTAAAGCAAACATTATGTACCTTTTACAACAAAATATTAGAATTTCACGTGTAAATGGACGAAAGCCAACATAAATGCAACGTGGGAATACCCTGGACAACTCCGGGCATTTGGACGGCCACCTTGAAACTGTGCTGTAGATAAGGTAGGTCAAGACCAGGAAGCCCCGGGGAGAAGGTGGCAGGGATATTGAGCTGGAGAGAAGGGGAACTGTCTGCCTCTTTCCTTCAGAAAAGCCTGCAGTGGCAACTTGTTCACCTCCAGCCTCACTGCTCGGACTGCAGAGGACGCTGGCACTAGCACCTCTGTCTATCTCATGGGCTCTGTTGGAAACTGGAGTCAAATCAACTACCTTGCAGCCTTATTCTACAGTAGTTATTTTTGTTGTTCCTTCTGTTCCTGGTGAGTCTTGATTCTGAATCCAGTCTAGCAGAATGAGAGGGCCTGCACAGGGGCCCTGCTATAAGTTACCTTCACTCACAAAATGCAGGCATCCCCACCCCTAGTTACAACACACAGGTAGCAACATGCCTTCACATGTTCTAAAGCAGAGAAAAGAGCCGATGGAACTTACAAGCTATAGCACCTGAAGTACTCTTAGATGATTCTGTCATTTTTTTAAAAAAATCCCATGATTTATCTGGTCATCTGGAGGGGCCAAAGTGTGATTACGATGCTCTTACGAACTTCAGAGCAATCCCAGAGGCTACTTTTAATGAAGCACAATCCTCCTGACTGGAGATTAAGTCCATATCCTTTATCACACTGTTGAAAGCACTGAATATTTCGGTATCGATTCTCACTACTCTGTCTATTTCAAAAGAGGCTGAAGAAGCTAAAAAGCTGAGCGGCACTTCTCAGTTTCAAGAAACTAGGAGGCAAAAACTGGAGTTGAGGGCTCAATAATGAGTGCCTACTAATTCCCTCTATTTGGCGGCTGAGATCTGAAAGAACTCCACCCTAGGAGTAAGGGTGATGGAAGTCGACTAAAACTCAGCACAAATTATCTCAATTCTTGAAGTGGAATTAAGGTGATCAAGACTGCTAGGCTGGGGGAGGGGTGGAGCAAAACGGCTGACTAGAAGGCTCCACTGATCATCCCCTCAACAGGAACGCCAAATTCAACAACTCTCCACATAAAGAAAGCATCTTTATGAAACCAACAATCAGGTGAGCACTCACAGTCCTAGTTTTAACTGTGTATCATTGAAAGAGGCCCCGAAGAAGGTCTCAAGAAGACTCCTGAATTGCCAGTGCCGCCCTTCCTCCACCGCCCAACAGTGGCCACGTGGCACAGAGCAAGAACCTGCACACCCAGGAGACAGTGCAGAGACTAGGAGACTTCACACTGAACTCAGCACCGCCCTGTCACAGTAGAAAGCAAAACCAGACTGAACTCAACTGCTGACCACCCAGGGAGGGAGCATTCAGATGAGACTGGTAGGGAACTGCCATCCCGGGGTGGGAACCTGAGTTCCAGCAAGCCTCACCACCAGGGCTAACGTGCTCTGGGGCCGTGAATAAATCTGAAAGGCAGAGTCTATGCCACAAGGACTGTCACTCTTAGGCAAGTCCTAGTGCTGAGCTGGGCTCGGAGCCAGTGGGCTTGGGGAGCATGCGACCTACTGAGACACCAGCCCATGCAGCTAAGGGAGTGTTTGCACCAGTCCTTCCCCAGCCCCAGGCAGCACAGCTCTTGGCTCCAAAAGAGATCCGTCCGTTCTGCTTGAGGAGGGGAGAGGGAAGAATAAAGACAACTTTGTCTTGCATCTTGGGTACCAGCTCAGCCAAAGTAGGATAGGGCACTGGTCAGAGTCGTCAAGTCCCCATTTCAGGCCCTTCCTCCTGGATGACATTTCCAGACACACCCAGGGCCAGAAGGGAACCCACTGCTTTCAAAGGAAAGACTCAGTGCTGTCAGGATCCATCTAACCTGCTGGCTAAAGAGCTCCTGGGTCCTGAATAACCAGCAGCGATATCCAGGTAATATCCAGGTGGTGGTAGCCATGGGCTGCCTGTGGAAAGGGGAGGAGAGGGTGGAAAGAGCTGTGACTCACGGTTTGAGTGCCAGCTCAGCTGCAGTAGAATAGAACAGCAGGTATATTTCTAAGGTTTTTGGTTCCAGTACCTGGCTCCTGGACAGAACCTCTGGACCTGCCCAGGGCCTAGGGGAGCCCAATGCCCTGAAGAGAAGGACACAAGCCTGGCTGGCTTCACCACCTGCTTACTGTAGAGCCCCAGGGCCTTGAGCAAATACAGGCCATAGTCAAGTAGTGGTTATAGCAGGCCTTGGGTGAAACTCACTACTGTGCTGGCTTCAGGTCTGACCAGTGCAGCCCCAGTGAGAGTGGTCACAGGGGAGCTTGTGTCACTTTACACCCAGCTCCAAGCAGCTCAGTAGAGAGAGAGAGAGACTATATTTGTCTGGGGGAAAGTAAGGGAAGAGAACAAGAATCTTTGCCTGGTATCCAGAGAATTCTTGCAGATCTTATCCAAGACCACCAAGGTGGTACCTCTGTGAGTCTGCAAGAACCACAGTGTTACTTGGGGTGCCTTGTGATACAAACATGACTTAGGTAACACACCCAAGTCCTTTCAAATACCTCAGAAGCCTTCCCCAGAACAACAGGCACAAAAAGCCCGGATGGCAAAGACTGTGACAAGTACCTAACACGTAAATGCCCAGACACCAATGAACACCCACAAGCATCAAAACCATTCAGGAAAACACGGCCTCGTCAAATGAACTAAATCGGCCATCGGGGAACGATCCTGGAGAAACAGAGACGTGTGACCTTTCAGGGAATTCAAAACAGCCATTTTGAGGAAACTCTGAGAAATTCAAGATAACACAGAAATGGAATTCGGAATTCTATCACATAAATTGAACAAAGAGATTGAAGTAATTAAAAAGAATCAAGCGGAAATTCTGGAGCTGAAAATGCAAATGACATACTGAAGGATGTATCCGTTATTGGCCTTAAAGAGGAGGTAGAGAAGGAGATAGGGACAGAAGGTTTATTCAAAGGGGTAACAGAGAACGCCTCAAACCCAGAAGAAGATATCAATATCTAAATACAAGACGGCTGCAGAACACCATGCAGATTTCACCCAAAGCAGACTACCTCAAAATTTAAAAAATCAAACTCCCAAAGGTCAACAATATAGAAAAGATCCTAAACGCAGCAAAATAAAGAAACAAGTAACACATTGGAGTTTCAATATAGCTAGCAGCCGACTTCTCAGTGGAGACCTGATAGTCCAGAAGAGCATATTTAAAGGGCTGAAGGAAAAAAACTTTTACCCTAGAACAGTGTATGTATTGAAAATATCCTTCATACATGAAGGAAGAATACTTTCCCAGATAAACAAAGGCTAAGGGATTTCAACAAAGACTAGACCTGTCTTACAAGAAATGTTAAAGGAAGTATTTCAATCAGAAAGAAAGGGATTTTAATGAGCAATAAGAAATCATCTGAAAATACAGAACTCACTGGTAAGAGTAAGAACACAGAAAAACACAGAATATTAAACATTATAACTGTGGTGTGTAAACTATTCTTACCTTGAGTAGAAAGACTAAAAGATGAACTAAAAAAAAAAAAAAAAAAAAAACCTACAACAATTCAAGACATGGACAATACAATAATATATACATTTAAAAGTTAAAAATATATAAATTTAATACATAAATTTAAAAAGTTAAAAAACCGGGGATGAAATTAAAGTATAGCTAACCTAACCATTATTAGGATTTTTTGCTTCTTTGTTTATGTGAGCAGTCTTAAAATAATGGGTAATAGATGTTACTTGTAAGCCTAATGGTAACCTCAAATCAAAACACATACAATGGATATGCAAAAAATAAAAAGGAAGAAATTAAATCCTACCACCAGAGAAAATCACCTTCACTAAAAGACAGGAAGGAAGGAAATAAGAAAGAGAAGATCACAAAATAACCATTGCATTGGGACTGCCTGGGTGGTCTGTGCAACCCAAGAGAGTGAGGAAAGGCAGGGTGGGGCGACAGCCCACCTGTGAGTGGTGTGGAACCAGGTGAGCCTCACCCCAGCCAAGAAAGGTGGTGAGTGGTCATACGACTCCACCCAGGAAACCATGCTTTTCACATGGATCTTTGCAACCCGCAGATCAGGAGATCCCCTCATGTGCCCACCTCTCTCACTACTCACTACAAATGGAAGCCCATCAGACTGACAGCAGACCTCTTAGTGGAAACCCCACAAGCCATAGGAGATTTGGGGCCAATATTCAACATTCTTAAAGAATTTCCAGTCCAGAATTTCATAACTGGCCAAACTAAGCTTCATAACCAAAGGAGAAATAAGATCCTTTCCAGATAAGCACATGCTGAGAGAATTCATCACCACCAGGGTGCCCTGCAAGAGTTCCTGAAGGAAGCACTAAATATGGAAAGAAAGACCATTATTAGCCACTACAAAAATACACTAAAGTACACAGACCAGTGACACTATGAAGCAGATACATACACAAGTCCGCCAAATAACCAGCTAGCATCATGATGACAGGATCAAATTCACACATAACAGTATTAACCTTAAATGTAAATGGGCTAAATGCCCCGATTAAAAGACACAGAATGGCAAGCTGGATAAAGAGTCAAGCCCTATTGGTGTGCTGTATTTGAGAGACCCATCTTATGTGCAAAGACACACACAGGCTCAAAATAAAGGGATGGAGGAAATTTTACCAAGCAAATGGAAAACAGGAAAAAGCAGGAATTGCAATTTTAGTTCTGGCAAAACAGACTTCAAACCAACAAAAAATCAAAAAGGACAAGGCTGGGCACAGTGGCTCACGTCTGTAATCCCAGCACTTTGGGAGGCTGAGGACAGAGGATCACTTGAGATCAGGAGTTTGAGACCAGCCTGGACAACATGGCAAATGCCCATCTGTACTAAAAATACAAAAATTAGCTGGGTGTGGCAGTGCACACCTGTTGATCCCAGCTACTTGGGAGGCTAAGGCACAAGAATCACTTGAACCTGGGAGGTGAAGGTTGCAGTGAGATGAGACTGCACCACTGCCCTCCAGCCTGGGTGACAAAGACTCTGACTCAAAAAAAACAAAACAAAACAAACAAACAAACAAACAAACAAAAAACAGAAGTAGGGTATTACATTATACTACAGGGCTCAATTCACCAAGAAGAGCTAAGTATCCTAAATATATATATATATATGTATATATATATATATATATATATATAT
>NC_045434.1:2792290-2833244 GCF_002776525.5 Piliocolobus tephrosceles | reverse complement strand
GAGAGACTCCCAAGAGCTAAGTATCCTAAATACATATATATATATATAGTGCATATGCATATCTATCTATCTATCTATATATATGCACCTAATACAAGAGCACTCAAATTCATAAAGCCAGTTCTTAGAGATCTCCCAAGAGACTTAGACTTCCACACAATAATAGTGGGAGACTTTAACATCCCACTATCAATATTAGATCAAAGAGACAGAAAATTAACAAAGCTATTCAGGACCTGAACTCAGCTCTGGATCAAGTGGACCTGATAGATATCTACAGAACTCTCCACCCAAAAACAACAGAATATACATTCTTCTCATTGCTATGTGGCTCTTGCTCTAAAATCAATCACACAATTGGAAGTAAAACACTTCTTGGCAAATGCAAAATAAATGAAATCATAACAAACAGTCTCTCAGACCACAGCACAGTCAAATTAGAACTCAAGATTAAGAAATTCACTCACAACCACACAAATACATGGAAATTGAACAACTTGCTCTTGAATGGCCCCTGGGTAAACAATGAAATTAAGGCAGAAATCAAGAAGTTCTCGAAACTAATGAGAACAAAGAGACAACACACCAGAATCTCTTTGAGATGCAGCTAAAGCAGTGCTAAGAGAGAGATTTATGGCACTAAATGCCCTCAAAAAGCTAGAAAGATTTCAAATACACAACCTAACATCACAACTAAAAGAACTTGAGAACTAAGAGCAAACAAACCCCAAAGCAGGCAGAAGACAAGAAATAACCAAGATCAGAGGGGAACTGAAGGATATAGGGACACACACACAAAAAATTTCAAAAAAAAAAAAAAAAAAATCAATGAATCTGAGTTGGTTTTTTGAAAAAATAAAATAGATCACTAGCTAGACTAATAAGGAAGAAAACAGAAACGAAGCAAATAGATACAGTCAGAAATGATAAGGGGGATATCACCACTGACCCCACAGAAATAAAAACAACCATCAGAGAATACTATAAATAGCTTTATACACATAAACTAGAAAATCTAGAAGAAATGGATAAATTCCTGGACACATATACCCTCCAAAGACTGAACCAGAAAGAAATTGAATCCCTGAATAGACCAACAGTGAGTTCTCAAATTGAGGCAGTAATAGTCTACCAACCAAAAATAGCCCAGGACCATATAGATTTACAGCTAAATTCTACCAGAGGTACAAAGAGGAGCTGGTACCATTTCTACTGAAGCTATTCCAAACAATTGAAAAGGAGGGACTCCTCCCTAACTCATTTTATGAGGCCAGCATCACCCTACTACCAAAACCTGGCAGATGTACAACAAAAAAGGAAAACTTCAGCCGGGCGCGGTGGCTCATGCCTGTAATCCCAGCACTTTGGGAGACGGAGGCGGGCGGATCACAAGGTCAGGAGATCAAGACCATCCTGGCTAACTCGGTGAAACCCTGTCTCTACTAAAAATACAAAAAATTAGCAGGGCGTGGTGGCGGGCACCTATAGTCCCAGCTACTCAGGAGGCTGAGGCAGGAGAATGGTGTGAATCCAGGAGGCAGAGCTTGCAGTGAGCTGAGATCCAGCCACTGCACTCCAGCCTGGGCGACAAAGCCAGACTCCGTCTCAGAAAAAAAAAAAAAAAGAAAATTTCAGGCTGCACATGGTGGCTCATGCCTGTAATCCCAGCACTTTTGGGAGGCTGAGGTGGGTGGATCGCCTGAGGTCAAGAGCTCGAGATCAGCCTGGCCAACATAGTGAAATCCCATCTCTACTAAAAATACAAAAAAATTAGCTGGGCGTGGAGGCAGGTGCCTGTAATCCCAGCTGCTGGGTAGGCTGAGGCAAGAGAATCACTTGAACCCACCAGGCAGAGGTTGCAGTGAGCTGAGATTGTGCCATTGCACTCCAGCCTGGGCAACAAGAGTGAAACTGTCTCAAAAAAAAAAAGTAAAGAAAAGAAAAAACAAAACTCCAGGCCAATATCGCTGATGAACATCAATACAAAAATCCTCAATAAAATACTGGCAAATCAAATCCAGCAGCACATCAAAAAGTTTATCCACCACAATCAAGTAGGTTTCATCTCTGGGATGCAAGGTTGATTCAACACACACAAATCAATAAATGTAATTCATCACACAAACAGAACTAAAAACAAAAACCACATGATTATCTCAATAGATGGAGACGAGGCCTTTGATAAAAGTAAACATCCCTTTGTGTTAAAAACTCTCAATAAACTAAGTATTGAAGGAACATACTTCAAAATAGTAAGAGCCATATATGACAAAACCACAGCCAATGTCATGCTGAATGGGCAAAAGCTGGAAGCATTCTCCTTGAAAACTGGCACAAGACAAGGATGCCCTCTCTCACTACTCCTATTCAACATAGTATTGGAAGTTCTGGCCAGGGCAATCAGACAAGAGAAAAAAAAAAAAGGTACTCAAGTAGGAAGAAAGGAAGTCAAATAGTCTTTGTTTGCAGATGGCATGATCCTATATCTAGAAAACCCCATTGTCTCAGCCTAAAAGCTTCTTAAGCTGATAAGCAACTTCAGCAAATTCTCAGGATACAAAATCAATGTGCTTAAATTACTAGCACTCCTATACACCAACAACAGGCATGCAGAGAGCCAAATCATGAATGAACTTCCATTCACAATTGCTACAAAAAGAATAAAATGCCTAGTAATACAGTTAACAAGGGGAGTGAAGGACCTCTTTAAGAAGAACTACAAACCACTGCTCATGGAAATCAGAAACTATACAAATGGAAAAATATTCCATGCTCATGGATAGGAAGAATTGATATCATGAAAATGGCCATACTGCCCAAAGTAATTTACAGGTTCAAGGCTATTCCCATTAAACTACCATTGACATTCTTCATAGAATTAGAAAACTATGTTAACATTCATATGGAACTAAAAATGAGCCTGTATAGCCAAGACAATCACAAGCAAAAAGAACAAAGCTAGAGGCATCACACTACCCAACTTCAAACTACACTACAAGGCTACAGTAATCAAAACAACATGGTACTAGTACAAAAACAGACACATAGACCAATGAAACAGAATAGAGAATTCAGAAATAAGACCATATACCTACAACCATCTGATCTTTGATAAACCTGACAAAAGTTAACTCAAGATGTATTGAAGACCTAAATGTAAAACCCCAAACGATAAAAATCCTAGAAGAATATCTAGGCAATATCATTCAGGAGATAGGCACAGGCAAAGATTTTATGACAAAAACACCAAAAGCAACTGCAACAAAAGCAAAAATTGACAAATGGGATCTAATTAAACTAAAGAGCTTCTGCACAGGAAAAGAAACTATCATCAGAGTGAATGGACAACTTATAGAATGGGAGAAAATTTTTGCAATCTAGCCATCTGACAAAGATCTACAAGGAACTTAAGAGTCTAAAAGGTCTTAAACAAGTCTTAAGAGTCTACAAGGAACTTAAATAAATTTACAAGAAAAAACCAAACAACCCCATTAAAAAGTGGGCAAAGGATATGAACAGACACTTCTCAAAAGAAGACATTAATGCAGCCAACAAATATATGAAAAAAAGCTCAGCATCAGTGATCATCAGAGAAATGCAAATCAAAACAATAATAACATACCATTTCATGTCAGTCAGAATGGCAAGTATTAAAAAGTCAAGACACAACAGATGCTGGCAAGCATGTGAAGAAAAAGGAACACTTTTACACTGTTGGTGGCAATGTAAATTAGTTTAACCATTGTGGAAAACAGTGTGGCAACTCCTCAGAGATCTAGAAGCAGAAATACCGTTTGACTCAGCAATCCCATTACTGGGTATATGTCCAAAGCAATAGAAACCATTCTATCATAAAGATATATGCACACGTATGTTCACTGCAGCACTATTCACAATAGTAAAGACATGGAATCAACCCAAATGCCCATAAATGATAGAACAGACAAAGAAAATATGGTACATATGTGTCATGGATAAAAAGGAATGAGATCATGTCCTTTGCAGGGCCATGGGTGGAGCTGGAAGCCATTATCTCTCAGCAAACTAACACAGGAATAGAAAAACAAACATTGCATATTCTCACTTATAAGTGGGAGCTGAACAAAGAGAACACATGGACACATGGTGGGGGAGAAAACCACACACTGGAACCTGTTGGGGGACATGGGGGAGGGAGAGCATCAGGAAGAATAGCTAATGAATGCTGAGCTTAATACCTAGGTGATGGGTTGATCTGTGCAGCAAACCACCATGGCACACGTTTACCTATGTAACAAACCTGCACATATGGCACATGTACCTCAGAACTTAAAATAAAAGTTGATTAAAAAAAAAAGACAGAGTGGCTAAATAGATTTACAAAAAGACCCAACATTCTGTTGCCTACCAGAAACACACTTCACCGATAAAGACAAATACAGACTGAAAATACAGGGATGGATAAAGATATTCTGAGCCAGTGGAAACCAAAACGGGGCATGAGTAGCTATACTTACATCAGACAAAACAGATTTCAAGTCAAAAACTATAAAGAGAAATAAAGAAGGTCACTATATAATGATTAAAGGATCATTTTGGCAAGAGAATGATTGTAAATATTACATGCACCCAACATTGGATAACACAGATAAATAGAGCAAATATCACTACAGCTACAGGGAGAGAGAGAGACCCTAATACAATAATAAATGGAGACTTCAATACCCCACTTTCAGCATTGGACAGATCTTCCTGACAGAAAATAAACAAAGAAATATCAGACTTAATCTGCACTATAGACCAAATGAACCTCATAGATATTTTAAGACTATTTCATCCAACGGCTGCAGGACACACATTCTTTTTCTCAGCACATGGATCATTCTTAAAGACAGATCATATGTTAGGTTGCCAAGCCAGTCTTAAAACATTCAAAAAAGCTGAAAGAATATGAAGTATCTTCTTTGATCACAATAGAATAAACTAGAAATCAATAATAAGAGGAATTTTGGAAACTACACAAACACATGGAAATAAAATGATATGGTCCTGAATGATCAGTGGGTCAATGAAGAAACTAAGAAGGAAATCGAAAAATTTCTTGAAACAAATGAAAATGGAAACACAACATACTAAAACCTATGGGATACAGTGAAAGCAGTACTAAGAGGGAAATTTATAGCTGTAAGTGCTTATGTCAAAAAAGAAGAAAAACTTCAAATAAACAACATAACAATGTATCTTCAATAACTTGAAAAGCAAGAGCAAACTAAAGCCAAAATTAGTAGGAAAAAAAGAAATAAAGATTAGAGCAGAAATAAATGAAACTGAAATAAAGAAAACAATACAAAAGATCAGTGAAACAAAAAAGCTGGGTTATTTGAAAAGATAAACAAAATGACAAAACTTTAGCCAGATTAAAGCAAAAAAGAAGACCCAAATAAATAAAATCAGACATGAAAACAGAGACATTACAACCGATACCACAGAAATTCAAAGGATAATTGGTGGCTACTATAAGCAACTATATGCAAATAAATTGGAAAATCTAGAAGAAATGAATGAATTCCTAGCCACATACAACCTACCAAGATTGAACTATGAAGAAATCCAAAACCTGAACAGACCAATAACAAGTAATGACATTGAAGCTGTAATAAAAAGTCTCCCACAGGCCGGGCGCGGTGGCTCAAGCCTGTAATCCCAGCACTTTGGGTGGGATGAGGCGGGTGGATCATGAGGTCAGGAGATCGAGACCATCCTGGCTAAATCGGTGAAACCCCGTCTCTACTTAAAAACACAAAAAAACTAGCTGGGCGAGGTGGCGGGCGCCTGTAGTCCCAGCTACTCGGGAGGCTGAGGCAGGAGAATGGCGTGAACCCGGGAGGCGGAGCTTGCAGTGAGCTGAGATCCGGCCATGGCACTCCAGCCTGGGCAACAGAGCGAGACTCTGTCTCAAAAAACAAAAAAAAAGGTGTCCCACAAAGAAAAGCCCAGGACCTAATGGCTGAATTGCTCAATTTTACTGAACATTTCAAGAACTAATATCAATCTTACTCAAGCTGATCCAAAAAAGTGGAGGAGGGAATACTTCCAAATTCATTCTATGAGGCCAATATTATCCTCATACTGAAACCAGACAAAGACACATCAAAAAAAGAAAACTACAGGCCAATATCACTGATGAATATTGATGTAAAAATCCTCAGCAAAATACTAGCAAACCAAATTCAACAATACATTAAAAAGATCATTCATCATTAACAAGTGAGATTTACTCCTGGGATGCAAGGCTGGTTCAACACATGCAAATCAATCAATGTGATTCATCATATCAACAGAATGAAGCACAAAAACCATATGATTATTTCAATTGATGTTGAAAAAGCATCTGATAAAATTCAACATCCCTTCATGATAAAAACCCTAAAAAATGGCTATAGGAGAAATATACCTTGACATAATAAAAGCTGTATATGACAGACCCATAGCTAGTATCCTAACGAATGAGGAAAAACTGAAAGCCTTTCCTCTAAGATCTGGACCATGACAAGGATGCCCAATTTCACCACTATTATTCAACATAGTACTGGAAGTCCTAGCTAGAGCAATCAGACAAGAGAAAGAAATAAAGGGTATCCAAATTGGAAAGGAAGAAGTCAATTTATTCTTGTTTGCAGATGACATGATCTTAGGACTGATAAACGAATTCAGGGAAGTTTCAGGATACAAAACCAACATACAAAAATCAATTGGCCAGGCACAGTGGCTCATACCTGTAATCCCAGTACTTTGGGAGGCCGAGGCGGGCAGATCACAAGGTCAGGAGATCGAGACCATCCTGGCTAACTCGGTGAAATCCCGTCTCTACTAAAAATACAAAAAATTAGCCAGGCGTGGTGGCGGCGCCTGTAGTCCCAGCTACTTGAGAGGCTGAGGCAGGAGAATGGCGTGAACCCGGGAGGTGGAGCTTGCAGTGAGCCAAGATCATGCCACTGCACTACAGCCTGGGCAACAGAGCGAGACTCCATCTCAAAAAAAAAAATAAAATAAAATAAAAAAAAGTAGCATTTCTGTATGCCAACAGTGAAAAATCTGAAAAAGAAATCAAGAAAACATTCCATTTACAATAGCCATACACAAAATTAAATATCTAGAAATTAACTTAACCAAGGAAGTTAAAGATCTTCGCAATGAAATCTATAAAACGATGATGCAAGAAATTGAAGATGAAACAAAAAAAGTGGAAAGATATTCCATATTCATGGATTGGAATAATCAATATTGTGAAAATGTCCATACTACTCAAGACAATCTGCAGATTTACTGCAATCCCTATCAAAATACCAATGACATTCTTCACAGAAATAGAAGAAACAATACTAAAATTTATAAGCAACTACAGAAGACCTAGAATTGCCAAAGCTGTCCTAAGCAAAAAGAACAAAACTGGAGGAATCACATTCACCTGACTTCAAATTATCCTACAGAGCTACAGTAACCAAACAGCACAGCACTGGCATAAAAACAGACACACAGAACAGTAGAAAATAATAGAAAATATAGAAATAAATCCATACATTTGTAGTGAACTCATTTTGACAAAGATGCCAAGAGCACATATCGGGGAAAGGACTATCTCTTCAATAAATAGTGCTGGGAAAACTGGATATCCATATGCAGAAGAATGAAACTAGACCTCTTTCTCCTGCCATTTACAAAAATCAAATCAAAATGGATTAAACACTTAAACCTCAGCCTTCAAACTATGAACTTCTACAAGAAAACATTGGGGAAACTCTCCAGGACATTGGACTGGACTAAGATTTCTTGAGGAACACTCTACCAGCATAGGCAACCAAAGCAAAACCGGACAAATGGGATGGCATCAAGTTAAAAGCTTTTGCATAGCAAAAGAAAAAATCAACTAAGTGAAGAGACAATGGGAGAAAATATTTGCAAACGATCCATCTGACAAAGGAATAATAATCACAATATATAAGAAGCTCAAACAACTCTATAGGAAAAAAATTTAATAATCCAAGTAAAAAATGGGCAAAAAGATCTGAATAGACATTTCTCAAAGGAAGATATACAAATGGCAAATAGGTAAATGAAAGGGCACTCAACATTACTGATCTTCAGAGAAATGCAAATCAAAACCACAATGAGCTATCATTTTACCCCAGTTAAAACAGCTTTTATCCAAAAGACAGACAATAATAAATGCTGACAAGGATGTGGAGAAAAGGGTATTCTCATACAGTTGGTGGAAATATAAATTAACATAACCACTATGGAGAATAGTTTGAAGGTTGCTCAAGAAACTAAAAGCAGAGCTACCATATGATCCACCAATCCCACTACTGGGTATATATAGCCCCCCAAAATGAAATCACTCTATTGAAGAGATATATACACTCCCATGTTGATTGCAGCACTATTCACAATAGCCAAGCTTTGGAAGCAACCTAAGTGCCATCGACAGTCAAATGGATAAAGAAAATATGTTAAATACATATACACAATGGAGTATTATTCAGCCATAAAAAAGAATGAGATCTTGTCATTTGCAACAACATAGACGGAGCTGGAGGTCACTATGTTAAGTAAAACAGGCACAGAGACACAAACTGCCTGTTCTCACTTATTTGTGGGAGCTAAAATTTAAAACAATTGAACTGATAGAGAATAAAATGATGATTTCCAGAGACCGAGCAGCGCAGTCGGGCAGTGGTAGCGGGGAAGTAGAGATAGCTAATGGGTACAGCAAAAGAGAGAATAAGACCTAGTATTTGCTAGCACAACAGTGTGATTATAGTAAAAAACAATTTAATTTTATATTTTAAAATAAAAGAATATACTTGAATCATCTGTAACACAAGGAGAAATGCTTGAGGTGACAGACACCTCCATTTAACCGGATGTGATTATTTAAAATAAAAGAATATACTTGAATCATTTGTAACACAAGGAGAAATGCTTGAAGTGACAGACACCCCCATTTAACCAGATGTGGTTATTATGTATTGCATCCCTGTATCAAAATATCTCATGTAACCCATAACTATATATACCTACTATGTACCCACAAATTTAAAAATAAAATTTTGTTTAAAGCATTGCTGCTTTGACTAGACACATACCAAAAACAACTATAAATCTTATCTGGAAGATGATAACATTTTTCTATGTCTTAATTATCTCAGTAACTTTTTATATACAATGTTTCATACTCAATTAAAACATAATCAAATATACAAAGAGACAAAAATAACACGAAGAAAACTTGAATGAAACACAATGTATGCTTGATACAGTTACACAAAGGTCTAGATAATGAAATTACCAAATGGAGACTTTAAAATAGATATACTTAATATATTCAAAAAGAAGAAAGACAAAATTGAGAATTTTCACAGAAACTAGGCTGTTTAAAAAACAAAAATAATTTCCATAAATGAAAAATAAAATAGCTGAAATTAAGAACTAAATGGTTAGGCCTAACAGCAGCTTAGACTCAGCTGAAGATAACACTAATAAACTAGAAGAAAACTCAGAAGATAATATCTAGAATGAAGTTTTAAAGTCAAAAGAAAGAAAAAATAGAAGAGGGTAAGAGACAAGGGGGCAGAGAAAGAAAGTCTAATATACATGGAATTGGAATCTTTGAAGAAGCAAGAGAAGGGGGTCAGAAGCATTATTTGAATAAATATTTGCTAAGAATTTTCCATTACAGATGAAATAAATGACACCACCACTATTCAAGGACCCCTAGAAACTCTAAGTAAAATAAATGAAAAGAAGTCTCAAATTAAACATCCCAATAAAACTGCTGAAAAGAGGATAGAACAGATTACTATGTGGGGTAACAAAACAGATTACTATCAAAGGAGCAATAAGGCCGGGTGCTGGGGTTCAGGCCTGTAATCCCAGCACTTTGGAAGGCCAAGGCGGGTAGATAGTTTGAGTTGAGGAGTTCAAGACCAGACTGGGCAACATGTGAAACTCTCTCTCTACCAAAAAAAAAAAAAAAATACAAAATATTAGCTGGGCACGGTGGCACATGCCTGTGGTCCCAGCTACTAGGGAGGCTGAGGCACAAGAATCACTTAAGCCCGGGAGGCAGAGATTGCAGAGAGCTGAGATTGCAACACTGAACTCCAGCCTGGGTGACAGAGTGAGACCCCGTCTCACACACACACACACACACACATTAAAAAAAAAAAAAAGAAAAAGAAAAAAGCAAAGAAAAAAAGAGGCAATAAAAGAATACCAATTGACTACTTAACCGAAACTATGAAAGTCAAAAAACAAAGGTTATGAGACTAGACTTTTTAAAAAAAAAAAAACCATGCTATGCTGTTTACAAGAGACATATCTGAAGGATAAAAACATCAAAAGTTTAAAATTAAAAGACTGGAAAATATAACTTTAACTTGACTAGAGATTGACAAACTGCTTGTCAAAGTGGTTGTATAAATTTCACTTCCTTGTATAGGAGATCTTGTTACTCTACATTCTGTTCAACATTTGCACTGTCAGATTTTTTTAACTTCCAGTTTGATGAATGTATAGTAATACCTTATTGTGGTTTAGATTTGCATTTCTCTGATTACTAATGTAGTTGAACACATGCTCATGTTTTTTTGACCGTTTGGATTTCCTCTTTTGTCTGTTTAAATTTGCTGCCATTTGATATATTTACCTTTTTTCATCAAAGTGTAGTTTATTAAACATTCTAAATACTGGTCTTTTGTACCTTGATGGCTTGTATTTACATTTTTTAAAGTGTGTTTTTTTCACTATCCTGTCTTCTATGAGAGAATCACATACTGGTCACTGATTCCAAGTCCAAACAATAGCTCTGAGAGAGCACCAAACATCCTGGGCTGGTCTCCAAGTTTGTGTTGTAATTGAAACTTAATTAGACCATACCATATTCTGTCAGCCTGGTTACTTCTGTGTGATGGGGTGTGTGCATCCATACATATGCATATATATATATGACCAGTGAATTCCATGGACTTGGTGGTTCTGGCAGAAACAATGTGGGGATAGAAGACTAATCACACACACACACACACACACACACACACACACACACACACACACAGGAATAGCTATATTCTAATCTAGTAGAACAAATAATTTATCCTTCCAGAATGAAAACCATCCAACATAATTCACCTCAACCTGTTTCCAGATGGCAGCCTGGTTCCACTAGGGAATGGTGGACTTTTGGGGTTGGTCTCTGCTGTTGGCAAACTGGGTATTCTGCAGCGACAGCAGGTATATATCATCCTTGGTAAGAGGAATCCACCTTATCAAATCCACAAATGGTCTCCATTCCTGTCTCCATGGTTACCTTATATATAACTTTATGGTGCTTATATATAATTATTATATATCATGTATATTAGATAGGAGTCTGTATGTATGTGTAACTTATATAAGTATAGGGTACCTATATACTTTTTATATAAGTACATGCCAGGGAGGCTGCCATTCCCAAAATAAATAATCTTGTCCACCGGATGACTGAGAGCCACCTTTATATCTTTTACAGGAAAAATAAATGGGACACAGATATCTGCATATTTTGTCCATTTCAAGAGGCACACCCACATATCTCTTTCCTGTAACTCTTTGTTGCCAATCTTATAGTATTTCTTTCTGGAGATTTTTTTTGAGACACGGTCTTGCTCTGTCACCCAGGCTGCAGTACAGTGGCATGATCTCAGTTGACTGCAACCTCCGCCTCCTGGGTTGAAGCAATTCTCCTGCCTCAGCCTCCCGAGTAGGTGGGACTACAGGCACACACCACCATGCTCAACTAATGTTTGTACTTTTAGTAGAGATGGAGTATGTCCATGTTGGCCAGGCTGGTCTCAAACAATCTTATAATATTTATGAAGTATCTGAACATATGGTCTAATCATTAGCCACTCCCATGTGTTAGTATGGATCTGTACCTCGCGTTTTTTATCCAGATGAGGCAGAAAACCAGATGTACATCTTAACGTTCTGCCCATTGGGAGGATTTACTTTTATGGTCTTTCAGTAACACTCTTGATGGTATAATACAACATTGGTCCACTTCTTGCTGAGGACAGCATATCATAAAGGACAATCCGTAAATGAGCCCATTATTTTTCTTTCTCTGTCAACTTATCATAAAGAATTTTCTATGAGGGCAAAAGTGTAAATTAAAGGCGAGACAGCAGTGCAGCAAGAACTGGTGTCAAGAGAACCTGAGTCACCTTCTCATGCAACTTACTCATGCCTTCATGACTGATTCAAACCTGATCTCTATATATACCATTTCCATTTGGTGATGGATTGTTCATATTCCAAATGTTGGGTCTTGATGCATCAGTTAATACCCACTTCATGTTAGACAACTCTGTTGCAAACCAGGTGCTATTTCTCAAAATAATTATCTGCAGAAGAGGGAGTGCCTTTGCTCCAAAATTCTAGGGATCTTCCTATTGAAAAATGCCACTTGGTAAATGGGTCAGAGTAGCATAGTCAAATGGGGTCTCTAACACCAAAAAATCCAAAGTCCACAAGTGCTATGTCACTTTCTAATTGGTATATTCCAAAGATGCAATAACTCATCTTTCACTTTGAAGGGAATAACCTTAAATTCTCTACAGTATTGTAATTTAGAAACGTTACTTCTATGATGGGATTTTGGCACATATGGTCTTAGCAGATCGGTGAAGGAATTTGCCATTTACTGTTCACCAGGCCAATTTAGCATAATGTCATCAATGCAGTGAACCAAAGGAATGTTCTGTGGGATGACAAAATGATTCAGATCTGGGAAGACTAGATTTTGGGAACGCTGACATAGTCTGAAGGCAAAATTGTGAAGGTATACTGCTGGTTCTACCATGTAAAAGCAAAATGCTTCTTTTCATCCTTGCAAATTGATATAGAAAAAAATAATTGACTAAAGTCAAAAAAAACTCTGATTTCCACTTTGCCTATACTAATTATAATGACTGTTCCCACCTTGTCTTTGGAGGTTAAGTTTGTCCCTCTGAGATCTTATCATTCTCAGCGAAACTAAAGAGCCCATTTCAAGGCTGGCATCTCTCACCATCCTTCCTGGGTTCTGAGCCACCACAGAGTTTTTCAAGGATGAAATGCTCCTCTCATTAAGGCATCTTTTTTTTTTTTTTTTTGAGACGGAGTCTTGCTCTATAGTCCAGGCTGGAGTGCAGTGGCGCGACCTCAGCTCACTGCAACCTCTGCCTCCTGGGCCCCAGTTCAAGCAATTCTTCTGCCTCAGTCTCCCAAGTAGCTGGGATTACAGGCATGTGCCACCATGCCCAGCTAATTTTTTGTATTTTTAGTAGAGACAAGGTTTCACCATGTTGGCCAGGACAGTCTTGAACTCCTGACCTTGTGATCCACCTGCCTTGGTCTCCCAAAGTGCTGGGATTACAGGAGTGAGTCATCACACCCACCCACTAAAGTATTTTTTAGTGCATTAGTAAATGGAATGTCCTCTAGGGTATATGATTGAGTACTACCTTGGAGTTGGGGTGGTTGTGGGGATTTGACAGCCATGATAAAACATTCCAACATTTTAATATCTTTAAGTCTTTGTGTTGCCTCCTCTTCAACACACCAGGAAGTCGTGACATCTCAATCTCATTTAATGAGACAAGATAGTCTAGGTTTCAGTCAAGCAAGCAAATTGTTAGAGTCAGTCTTAGCTGTCAGGCTACAACATTAAACCCACAATCTTTATTGATAAATTCAGTCTGATCCAGAATTGTATTACATCTTCCTGGCTCCAATATCTGTAGACTTATTTCTTGCACATATTCCCCAGGATATATAAACTATCTCTTCCTGAAGTAGTCTTCACATGGCATGAGAAATAGGACTGTAGTTATTCATCTGGAGGCAATGAAGGGTGGTAGAGGTGGGCCTGGAGAAGAATAAGAGTATCCTTTGTGAGGTCAATTGCTTCTGGTGACATTACTAGAGAATCTTCAGTCAAGGGAAAGAAAGCAAGTGTCTTCAGACAGGGGAGGTGGAACTGCTTTCTTTTGTAAGGAAGGCTGGAGGATATCTGGGAATTCAAGGTGGTCAGTTTGTCCAATTTCACACAAATATTCCTCTTTTAAACTTGTTCTTTCCCTATCAATACCATATCGTTTATGTTAGAGACTTGATGGAGCTCTGGATTCAACTTTCATGGAATTCTAGCCACAACCACAAGAAATAATCCTTTTAGGGCTATTTTAGAAGTGTTCTGCTTCCCCAATTGTTTTTTGAGCAGAGAACACTAAGTGTTCAGAACACTAAGTTTGTAATTGTTTTCCTTTGATCTCTCCAGCATAGTCACAAACAGTGATTCCACTCCACAGTCTTTAAGTCATCCTGACTATAGTACCAGTGAAGTGCAGTGCAACCTTCTTTTCCTAAAATCTTTCTTCAGTAGGTACTTTATCCCAGGCAGGCAAAGGGGATAATAAGTATTCATGATGCCACTGCTCTCCATAGATTAACAATAACTATTTTCCCCAGCAATTAGGTTTTCACTACATTCAGGCTCAAAGAAGTCAACAACAGATCCCATAATCACAAGTCTGTTTCCTGGGACCCCCACTCAAGCTATCAGCTATGTATGCTGAAGTACATTTTGGAAACAAGAGGGGCTTGATACTGGAAACGACTTATAAAAGTGTTTGGAAGGTGGCAGTCCAAAATTTAGTAAGAGCAGAAAGCGGGTACCATGCCTAAGCACGGAGGAACAAAATGTAGAAAGTAGTAATTGCCAGATCCCAGGAGCCTCTGCACAGCTTGGAATGCTAGTTGTCCATTTTCTTTCTTTTCCATTTCTTCTTGTAACACCAACCTTCTATCTGTGATCACTTTCCTTCTGCATGATGTACATACATTCTTAGCATTTTTCTCCCAATGCAGGTCTGTTAGTATTCAGCCTTCTCAGGTTTTGTGTTAAAATGTCTTCATTACAACCTCATTCTGGATAGATACTTGTGCAGAGTATACTATTCTATGGTAGAAGTTTAATTTTTAATTTTGAAATAATTTCAGACATGAAAAAAGTTGCAAAAATAGTACAAAGATTTCTCATATGCCCTTCACCCAATTTCTCCAAATGTGAACATCTTTTATAATCATAGTACAATGATCAAAACCAAGACATTAACACTGATATGCAATACCATTAGCTACACTACATACTTAGGTGAATTTTACCAACTGGCTCAGGATCCACTCTGTAAATTCTCATGGCATAAAGAGTTCATGTCTCCTTAGTCTTCTCCAGCAGAGAGCAGTTCCTCAGTCATTATTTAATTTCACCAACTGAAAACACCATTCCATTGTTTCTGACACCCAGGGAGGTTAATGAGAAATCATCCGTGAATCTAACTGGCGTTCTTTTGAAGGTAATCTGGTCTTTTACTCTGGTTGCTTTTTCTTCAGTTTTCTGTAAATTCACAATTGTATTTCTGTTATAGAATTATTTTTTTTATCATGCTTAGGGGGCACTGGACCTTAGAATCTATGAACTGGTGCTTTTATAAGTTTGGGGAAATTTTCAACAATGATATATTCAAACCTGACCTCTGCATATTCTTATTTTTCTATCCTTATGGGTCTGTCTTAGATCAAACGTATGGCAGACCTTAGTACTATATCTTCCCTAGTTCTTGTTTACTACATTTTTCATATGTTTCTCTCTCTGTGCTGCATGATGGATAATTCCCTCTATCTGGAGTCTACTATTTTCCCTTCTCCTATGACTAATCTGCTGCCAAGGATATCCACTGAATTTTTTATTTCTATTATTGTATTTTTCATGTCTAGAATCTGTATGATTCTTTTTCTAGGGTCACCTTTATTATTATTCTTTGTAGTTCAAAAAGCCTGTCATTTATTTAGTGAACTTGATTTTTTAACATACACATATATTACTTTCAGTTTTTGAAATTTGAGTAAGTTTGTTTCCATTGTCTGTTGTTTTCTTTGTACTCACTCATACTGTTTTTGTTCTTAAGTTTCTAATTATCATTGACCCATCATTTGCCGGTCTGGAAAAACGACTTGTGGGCTTTTCCAGAAGCCAAGGTTAGCTGTATTCTTCTCCGGTGAGGCTTTTCATTTGTTTCTTCTAGAGATGTGAAAGTTTAACTAGTTGAGAAGCACCTTAAATCAGTTCAGAGATTGAGCTTCCTTGGTCAACCCAGGCTTTGCCTGTCTAGATTGCAAATTTACATAAGGTTTGGTCTTTAGGCATTAGTGTTATAAAGTCTTTTTTGGGTCTCTCCTTTTATTAATAATTTACTGCACTTTTCAGCACCAAGATATCCCTGAGCCATTTCTCCATACAGTGGACGTTGAGTCACTTTGGGTCCCAGTTCAATATGGATAGGATCTCCTTTAAGTCTGACTACCTTATGGAGCTCATGAGTCTTAACTTCTGACACTTTTTCCTCTAAAGTTTCTTAAGTTCAAGTACGTGGCACTGACAAACGCCTTTAGTGGACAAGCAGCTTTGGTGCTCTGCCATTGCATAGTTCACTAATCCCTCCATTACAAGCTTTCATCCAAATATAAGCCTGAAATTTCTCTACTGGCTTTTAATCTCTCCAGTGTTTTACACGTTATTTTGTATTTGTCAGCATTTTTCATCATTTTTGATGGAGAGGTGTACTAAACTCAGCATTCTATAATCCGAATCCACAGAGTCTCCAATCAGTTTTATGGAATCTTACTGTAAATTATGAACAGAGAGCCAACGGTCACCAGATATCTGAGGAAAAAATATATTTATATATATATACACAAGAGATGAAGCCCAATACAAACAAAATAGATGGCAATTTGATAGAAACAAACTATGCAGTGAGAAAAAAAATCATTAGTATCCTTAGAGAAGATATTGAATCCATAAAACAAGAACAAGATGGTAATCTTTTTTAAAATTGAAAGATAAAACAAAATCTCTTGAAGGTTAAAAATAATGCTAGTGAAAGTGAAAAAGTCCTATAAAAAGTTTGAAAGGTAAAATGGAGGGAATCCTTCATAAAGTAAAGGAAAAATACAAACAGAAGAGACAAGAAAATTAGAGAACTAAAATTATCAAGTACCTTCCTAAGAAATTATCCAGGCGAAGCAAAATTTGGGAGACTTACAGTCTTTATTCTACATTTACTTTCAAAATGCTAGGTTGGCATTTATCTTTATAATCCTAGGGTTGTAAATAATTTTCTCTTAGAATTTTAAAGGTTTTTCTCCATTATATTCTAAATTTCATGATTGTTTTTGAGAAATCTGATAGCCTTCTCCTTGATCTTTTGTAAAGAACTCCCCTTCATTTCCTCTGTGGAAACTTGCAAGACTTTTTTGTTGACTGTGTTCTGAAACTTCATGATTATGTGTCTTCATGTGGATTTCGTTTTATTCATGCTACTGGACAATCAAGGTCCATTTCAATTTGAAAAAATTACATCCTTTAGTTCTGTGATTTTTGTCTTGCAATTATCTTTATTTCCTTTCCTCCATTTCTCTATTCTCCTTGAAACTCCTATTATTCATAGGATGCTAACAATAGTAGAGTTACATTTTGCTTTGTGAAGATTGTAAGAAAGCATGCTCATGTTCAGAGTTCTGAACGGAGGGAAAATAGTAGATATAATCTACTAATTTTTTATTCTCGCATTTAAATTTGTACTAGCATGTGCTGCAAGGATAGAAAGGCAAGAACATATATTCATCCCAGGCTGCTGAGAAAATGAGTCACACAATAGGAGGAAATGAAAAACTCTTGACATGTTTCTCAACCCACGTGACATTTTATACACATGGACACAAACCCAAGCACACTGAAAATAAATTCACAATCAAAATTACAAAGTATGCAAGGAAGCTGTCCACTACACGCGAAATACAACAAACACGATAAGCAAGAAGACTACAACACTCCCAAACTTTTTCACAGAAGAAAATTAAAAAGAATTTAAAGTATACAACTATATGTAAGGAAGAAACCATAAGACCTTATGAAAAGTCAAAAAGAATGTTTAGGAACAAAAATTATATAGTTGAAGTGAAAGGTTCAGTGACTAGGACAAAAGCAAGTTCAACATATGAAAATCTCACTAGTAAAGTGGAAAACAGAGCTGAAGAAATTAACCATAACGAAAGACAGAGAGGTAGAGATGAAAATTTGAAAGAAACATGAAATGACAATATTTAAAATCGAGTTAATGAATTCTAGAATGAGAGAACAGGAAAAAAGTGAGGCAAGGTATATATTTGAAGAGATGATTTTTGAGAAATGTCTAGAATTGATGAAAGACTTGAAGCTTCCAATTCAGAAAAATAAAACAAACCCAGAGGAGGTTGTAGTATTGCTCACAACATAGCTTTGGAGCAAGAAACTAAGTTCACAGCAGAAATGTGGCCATCAGCTCAAAGTCCACAGAATGCACTGGTCCTACTGGTATTCCTTCATCCAGAGGCAGCTGGCCTGAAAGAATCGTGGAATGATAGGACCCACTTATGTGATTAGCTGGGATTTGCTTATGCTTTGAATCATCAAGTGACATACAAGGCTGTTTCTCTTACAGGCAAAATACATGTTCTAGGAAGCAGGCGGGGGGAAGGGGTTGAGAGTGGCCTCTCACAGTTAAGAATGTATTTGAAGAATTTTTACTTCCTTTCCCTGTAACCTTTGGGTCTGTTGGTTTAAATGTCTTCATTCTAAGAGAGGAATGACTCCTCCAAGAAATACAACAATGGTTCCGTTACTATGGAAGTTGAGACTGTCACTTAACTGACACTAGCCACTTTGGGCTCTTCAAGCTTCAGAATCAACAGATAAACAAATTACTGTTCCGGCTGGTTGATTTTTCCTGCTATTGAATTGCTGCTGTGCAATGGGATAAAGGGGAATCATGCCCGAACCCAGGGGTTCTCAAAAGTACATCTCAGTAATTGTATTAACTAGTTCGACGGAAAATGGAAGCAATCCAAAAAGGTGAGGACATTAAGGACACAGACAGTTCAGTAAAGAAAACTGAATCGCTTCTCCAGGTAAAAAACCTTAACCAAGCAAGGGGCTGGCTGAAGACTAAAAGGTCAAAGAATTGGTAGAAGAAGAATTTTAAAATATCAACTCAAGTCATGAATATTTAAAAATCAAGGACCGTATGAGGAAAGTTGGTGATGGTTAACTTCACAACTGGATTCTGGTTTATCATACTTTTTTTTGAGACAGGGTCTGGCTCTGTGGCCCAAGTTGGAGTACAGTGGCATGATCTTGACTCACTGCAACCTCTGCCTCCTGGGCTCAAGTGATCCTCTTGCCTCAGACTCCTGAGTAGCTGGGAGTACAGGTGTGTGCCACCACACTTGGCTAATTTTTGTCTATTTTGTAGAGACAGAGTTTTCCCATGCTACCCAAGCTGGTCTTGAACTCCTGTGCTAAAATGACCCTCCCAACGTGGCCTCCCAAAGGGCTGGGATTACAGGCATGAGGCACCATGCCTGGCCTAGAGTAGAGTTCTTAATGTTTTTGAAAATGCTATTCAAAGGAACTTAGGGCAAAAAATGAAAGCAAAGTCAAAAAATAGATGACAAACTGGAAGTCTAAATACCACAGATAAGGGAAATCTCCCTAATATACAAGAACTAAAGATCAAGGGGGGAAAAAAGACCAAAAACCCGAGAGAAAAATAGACAAAAGACATGTAAAGATTGTTCACAAAAATACAGACACAAGGAAAAGAAACTGTCAACAGCATTAACAGACAACCTACAGAATGGGAGAAAATACTGGCAAACTATGCATCTGAAAAGGTCTACTATCCAGCATCAGTAAGGAACTTAAAGTTATAAGAAAAAAGAACGCCAGTAAAAAGTGGACAAAGGACATGAATAGATACTTTTCTAAAGAAGACATACATGTGGCCAATCACATGAAAAAAACCCTCAACATCACTAATCATTAGAGAAATAGAAATCAAAGCCACAATGAAATACATCTCTTACTAGTTAGAATGGCTATTACTAAAAAGTAAAAAAAATAGCAGATCCTGGAGAAGTTGTAGAGAAAAAGGGATACTTACACACTGTTGGTGGGAATGTAAATTAGTTCAACCATTGTGGAAGACAGTATGGTGATTCCTCAAAGACTTAAAAACAGAAATACCATTTGACCCAGCAAATGTACCCAGTATATACCCAAAGGAATACAAATTGTTCTACCATAAAGACACAGGCACGCACATGTTGACTGCAGCACTATTCACAATAGCAAGGACTTGGAATCAACCTAACTGCCTATCAGTGGTAGACTGGATAAAGAAAATATGGTGCATATACAACATGGAATACTATGCAGCCATAAAAAAGAACGGGATCATATCCTTTGCAGGAACATGGATGGAGCTGGGGGCTATTATCTTTAGCAAACTCGCGCAGGAACAGAAAACCAAATACTATATGTTCTCACTTATAAGTGGCAGCTAAATGATGAGAACACACAGATACATAGAGGGGAAAAACACACATTCGGACTTCTCAGAGGGTGGAGGGTGGGAGGAGGGAGAGGATCAGGATAAACAACTAATGGGTACTAGGCTTACTATTAATACCTAAGTGATGACATCATCTGTACAACAATCCCCCATGACGCAAATTTATCTATATAACAAACCTGCACAAGTACCCCGAACTTAAAAATTAAATTTTATACAGATAGAGAGACAGACACACAAGACACACACTCAGCAAAGTATGGTAGCTCATGCCTGTAATCCTAGCACTTTGGGAGGCTGAGGTAGGAGGATAGCTTGAGGCCAGGAGTTCAAGACCAGCCTGGTCAACAGAGGGAGACCCTCCCATCTCTATTTAAAAAATAAAAAAGATTAAAAAGAAAAAGACACTCAACTTCACTAATTATAAAGTGCAAATTAAAATTACATTGAGGGGTCAGACACAGTGGCTCACACTTGTAATCCCAGAACTTTGAGAGTCCAAAGTAGGAGGATTGCTTGAGGCAAGGAGTTTGAGACCAACCTGGGCAACACAGTGAGACACTGTTTCTACCAAAAAAAAAAAAAAAAAAATTAGCTGGGCTTGGTCGCATGCACCTGTAGTCCCAGCTACTCAGGAGGCTGAGGTAGGAGGATAATTTGAGCCCAGGAGTTTGAGGCTGCAGTGAGCTATGATCACACCACTGCACTCCATCCTGGGTGACAGAGCAAGACCCTGTCTCCAAAAACAAACAAACAAACAAAAAAAACCCCAATAGTGGGCCAGGCATGGTGGCTCATGCCTGTAATCCAAGCACTTTGGGAGGCTGAGGGCAGGTGGATCACTTGAGATCACTAGTTTTAGACCAGCCTGGCCAACATGGTAAAACCCTGTCTCTACTAAAAATACAAAAAAAAAAGGAAGGAAGGAAGGAAGGAAGGAAGGCAGGCAGGAAGGAAGGAAGGAAGGAGGGAAAGAAAGAAAGAAAGAAAGAAAGAAAGGAAGGAAGGAAGGAAGGAAGGAAGGAAGGAAGGAAGGAAGGAAGAAAGAAAATTAGCCAGGTGTGGTGGCCCAAATTCCAGCTACTTGGGAGGCTGAGGTACCAGGATTGCTTGAGCCCAGGAGGTGGAGGTTGCAATGAGCTGAGATCACGGTGCTGCACTCCAACCTGGGTGACAGAGCAAGACTCTGTCTCAAAAAACAAACAAAATCAAAAAACTACCTTGAGATCCCATTTCTTACCCATTAGCTTAGCAAAAAATTCAGAAGCTGGACAACCCAATCTGTCGTCAAGGCTGAGAGTAAACAGGCACGGCTACACAAGCCCTCAGGAGGTGAATTCAACAATACCCTATAAAATGACATAGGCATTTACCCTTTGACTCAGCAACTCTACTTGTAGAAAATTATCCTGAAGATGCATTTCCAGCAATGTGAAAAGGCAGATGGTTGATATTATTCCTTATGGCATGATTTAAGATAACAAAATATATATCATACCTTTGTATTGACAGATATATGCCAATATAAATCAATAAAGGGTAAACCCTAAAACTAAATTCAAAAAGAAACAAACTTAGATATTAAATTGAATATGTAATCATACAGAAAGTAACAATTCAAGTAACTTTTAAACGTAGTATTCTGATTATAAAAGTTTTTGTCTAAGGAAAAAAACACTGGAAAGGAATCTCGAACTTCACTCAGGCTTGTGTTGGTCATGGTTGTAGTATAATTTCAAAACTATTTTGTATGTATAAGGGAAGCACAAACACGGAAGGAGAAAGACGAGGAACCACCCCAGGTGTTGGATTTTAATTGGTGGATTCATGATCTTAAAAAGGCCCAGGTTCGGAGCAACCAGACTAGGGTTTCTAAATATCACTCCTTACCAAAAGAAATGAGATCAGTGAGGAGGTCTTTGCAGTGGCTGAGAAATGAGGTGCTGGGGCCTGCTCAGGGGCTGGGAAACAAGGCTGAAATTCAAAAGAGCGCTTTGGGGGATGAACAGATAGAACGTTTCCCTCAGGAAAGGAGGAGAGAGAATCAGTAACTGAGTGTGATGAAGAATGGAAGGGCCACGATGGCACTGAGCTACATATGAAAGGCAGAGAACTGGGTTTTAACATGTTTTGAATCAATTTTGAGTATGTTGACTTTCAGCCAATAGCTTTCGGATGTCAGATGCTTACGAACCTCCAGAAGTGAAGGGGGTGTCCCAGTTTGAGGGTGGTGTTTCTGGTCCTCCTCAACCAGTCTGATCTCTTCCTTCAGGGACAGAGAAGGCTCCAGTGGCTTCCTGGTGCTTCTGCCATCGATTGCCTGTCATGGAGGTTACACGATGCTCCACAGACAACGCCCAGAATCTTCTCCCTGCAGGATCCCGGTGGGCTACGCTTGAGTGAGCGAACATCCATTCCCACTTGGGGCAGAAAAGCATTTTCAAGACCTAACTCAGGGACGGGCCCCCATGTATGGAATTTCTCTTTCATCCCTGCAGCGAAGGCTGACTCGGGGCCTCTGTGGTTTGTGGCGTCTGGCTTCATCAGGCTCTGGCTGCCTCCCTGTCCGTCCAGCGCCCCTGCTCGGCTACAGCATGTCCTCAGCATCCATTCCGAGCAGGCTTCCCGGGCAGCCTTCCTCCCCCGCGCTCCTGGCATTCATGTGGCCTGGCTATAAATTATGCCCAGCGTGTTCATTTTTAGTTTAAATGTGTTCTCATTCCAGAGGAGCAACGAATGGCATCAAGTTGCTGATGTGAAAAAAGCCTCTGCCGCTGCAATGACTGTGGATTAATGAAACAGCAGCCGTGGAGGCTGGGGTGGCCATCAATGGTCAGCCACTGGTGACACGAATTTTACATTATGTTCTCCATCCCTTGCCCCCTTCTCCAAAATTATTTTGCTGTAAAGTTGTTTGGTAAATGTTGACCTTTGCTTAGATGTTTGCTTTCTATTAAAAGTTGCTGCAGACAGGGCCCGTAGCTCTTAGAAAACTGGAAGTGGAACGAGAGGGATGTAAAAGCCTATCATGCTTTCTCTAGGAGGCGTGAAGGCAAATCTCTTAATCCGGGATCATCACTGACTGATAAATTTCATTCAGAAAATTTGGCAAACACAAGGTTCTTTCAGTGAACGCTGCTCATCTGGCATGTAAGTTACTATTCCTACCTTCTGTTACGACTTTTTTCCTCATCAGTTTACAATGAGGAACCAGTACAATTCCCACCAGTGTTTTTGAAAGGTAGCAAGTCTATTTCTCATTTGATGAAGGGCCCCAGGGCATCTACTCATGGGCCATAGGGAGTCTCAGAATCTGACCCTAAAAGCAATTGTTCATATGTACAGTTGGCCCTCTGTATCTGCAGCTCCTGCATCTGTGGATTCCACTAATATCGGATTGAAAATATTCAGAAAAAACTGCGCTTGTATGGAACAGATACAAACTTTTTTCTTGTCATTATTCCTTAAATACAGTATAGCAACTATTTACACGGCATTCACTTTTAGTATTACAAGCAATCTACAGATGGTTTCAAATATGCGAGGATGTGCATGGGTTATAGGCAAATACTAAGCCATTTTATATCGGGGACTTGAGCACCCCTGGATTTTGGTACCCAGGATGTCCTGCAGCCCATCCCCCATGGATACCAAAGGAAAACTATATGCTTTTCTAGAAGGAAGGTCTGTAGATTCATCAAGTTCACTAAATGTTCTGTAACACCAAAAAAAAAAAAAAGTAAGGCTAACAATGGTGGAATGCACTGACGGCTCCAGTTTCTTCTCCTCCAAGTGTCCATGCCCTTGCAATGGTGCCCTGCAGCTCCTCTTGAAGAGCCTGTACCCATCCCTTGGTTCTGGGGTGGCCTTGAGATTGGCTGTGGTCCATGGGATACTAGCAAACGTGATACAAGCAGAGTTGGAAAAGTGTTTGTACACTGGGGCTTGCCGACTCACAGTGCCCAGAACTGCACAGCCACGTGAACAGGGCTGGGAGAACTGATGAGCTACATGGTCCACTCACCTCCACTTCCCAGCAGACCTACCTTCTAGCAACCACATACGGTGAGTGAGCCCACCAAGACCAGCATGCCTAGGCCAAACCAGAAGGACTGTCCAGTTCAAATTGTTGACTTACAATAACCTAAAAAAGGTTATTTTAAGCCACTAAGTTCTGGGGTCTTTTCTTATGCAGTAAAGCTAACTGACTTGCTAGGTTGGGGAAGTTCTCTTGGATAATATCCTGAAGAACGTTGTCCAACTTGGTTCCATTCTCCCTGTCACTTTCAGGTACACCAATTAAACGTAGATGTGGTCTTTTCACATAGTCCCATATTTCTTGGAGGCTTTGTTCATTTCTTTTCATTCTTTTTTCTCTAATTTTGTCTTCTTACTTTATTTCATTGAGTTGATCTTCAATCTCGGATATCCTTTCTTCCACTTAATCGATTTGGCTACTGGTAACTTGTGTACGCTTCATGAAGTTCTCATGAGTGTTTTTCAGCTCTGTCAGATAATTTGTTTTCCTCTAAACTGGTTATTCTAGTTAGGAATTCATCTAACTTTTTTCAATGTTTGTAGCTTCCTTGCATTGGGTTAGAACATGCTCCTTTAGCTTGGAGGAGTTTGTTATTACCCACCTTCTGAAGCCTACTTCTGTCAATTTGTCAAACTCATTCTCCACCCAGTTTAGTTCCCTCGCTGGCAAGGAGTTGTGATCCTTTGGAGAAGAAGAGGCGTTCTGGTTTTTGGAATTTTCAGCCTTTTTTTTTTTTTTTTTTTTTTTGCTGGTTTCTCCCCATCTTTGTGGATTTATCTACCTTTGGTCTCTAATGTTGGTGACCTTTGGCTGGGGTCTCTAAGGGGACGTCCTTTTTGTTGATGTTGACGGTATTCCTTTCTGTTTGCTTGTTTTCCTTCTAACAGTCAGGCCCCTCTGCTGCAGGTCTGCTGGAGTTTGCTGGAGGTCCACCCCAGACCCTATTTGCCTGGGTATCACCAGCGGAGACTGCAGAACAGCAAAGATTGCTGCCTGCTCCTTCCTCTGGAAGGTTCATCCCAGAAGGGCACCTGCCAGATGCCACCCAGAGTTCTCCTGTATGAGGTGTCTGTCGGCCCCTACCAGGAGGTGTCTCCCAGTCAGGACACACAGGGGTCAGGGACTCACTTGAGGAGGTAGTCTGACCCTTATCAGAGCTCGAATAGGCAAAAAATGTGAAGCATTCCCTTTGAAAACCGGCACAAGACAAGGATGCCCTCTCAGACCACTCCTATTCAACATAGTATTGGAAGTTCTGGCTAGGGCAATTGGGCAAGAGAAAGAAATAAAGTGTATTCAAATAGGAAGAGTGGAAGTCAAATTGTCTGTTTGCAGATGACATGATTTTATATTTAGAAAACCCCATCGTCTCAGCTCAAAATCTCCTTAAGCTGATAAGCATCTTCAGCAAAGTCTCAGGATATAAAATCAATGAGCAAAAATCACAAGCATTCCTATACACAAACAGAGAGCCAAATCATGAGTGAACTCCCATTCACAATTGCTACAAAATAATAAAATACCTAGGAATACAACTTCCAAGGGATGTGAAGGATCTCTTCAAGGAGAACTACAAACCACTGCTCAAGGAAATAAGAGAGGACACACACAAATGGAAAAAAATTCCATGCTCATGGATAGGAAGAATCAGTATTGTGAAAATGGCCATACTGCCCAAAGTAATCTATAGATTCAATGCTATCCCCATCAAGCTACTATCGACTTTCTTCACAGAATTGGAAAAAACTATTTTAAATAGCCCACACAGCCAAGACAATCCTAAGCAGAAAGAACAAAGCTGGAGGCATCACTCTACCTGACTTCAAACTATACTATAAGGCTACAGTAACCAAAACAGCATGATACTGGTACCAAAACAGATATACAGACCAACAGAACAGAACAGAGGCCTCAGAAATAACGCCACACATCCATAACCATTGTTTTGACAAATGTGGCAAAAACAAGCAATGGGGAAAGGAATACCTATTTAATAAACGGTGTTGGGAAAACTGGCTAGCCATAAGCAGAAAACTGAAACTGGACCCCTCCCTTAAACCTTATACAAAAATTAATTCAAGTTGGATTAAAGACTTAAACATAAGACCTAAAACCACAAAAACCCTAGAAGAAAACATAGGCAATACCATTCAGGACATAGGCATGGGCAAAGACTTCATGACTAAAACACCAAAAGCAATGGCAACAAAAGCCAAAATTGACAAGTGGAATCTAATTAAACTACAGAGCTTCTGCACAGCAAAAGAAGTTATCATCAGAGTGAACAGGCAACCTACAGAATGAGAGAAAATGTTTGCAATCTATCCATCTGACATAACGCTAATATCCAGAATCTACAAAGAACTTAAATTTACAAGAAAAGAACAAACAACCCCATCAAAAAGTGGGTGAGGTTTATTAACAGACACTTCTCAAAAGACGACATTTATGTGGCCAACAAACATATGAAAAATTGCTCATCCTCACTGGTCATTAGAGAAATAGAAATCAAAACCACAATGAGATACCATCTCACACCAGTTAGAATAGACATCATTACAAAGTCAGGAAACAACAGATGTTGGAGAGGACGTGGAGAAATAGGAATGCTTTTACACTGTTGGTGGGAGTGTAAATTAGTTCAACCATTGTGGAAGACAGTGTGGCAATTCCTCAAGGATCTAGAACCAGAAATACCATTCGACCCAGCCATCCCATTACTGGCTATATACCCAAAGTATTATAAATCATGCTACTATGAAGACACATGCACACATATGTTTACTGAGGCACTATTCACAATAGCAAAGACTTGGAACCAATCCAAATGTCCATAAATAATAGACTGGATTAAGAAAATGTGGCACATACATACCATGGAATACTATGCAGCTATAAAAAAGAATGAGTTCATGTTTTTGCAGGGATATGGATGAAGCTGGAAACTGTCATTCTCAGCAAACTAACACAGGAACACAAAACCCACTATCACATGTTCTCATTCATAAGTGGGAGTTGAACAACGAGAACACACAAACACAGGGAAGGGAACATCACACAGTGGGGCCTGTCGATGGGGTGGGGGACTAGGAGAAGAATAGCATTAGGAGAAATACCTAATGTAGATGACAGGTTGATGGGTGCAGCAAACCACCATGGCATGTGTATACCTATGTAACAAACCTGTACGTTCTGCACATATACCCAGAATTTAAAGTATAATAATAATAAACCTCAAATGAGAGAGAGAGAGAAAAAAAAAAAAGCTAACTGATACAAGTACCAGACCAGACAGTGTCCATTTTGAAGATGGAGATGTGTCTTATTCAGTCTTTGTATCTCCTTTCCCTAAAAACACTGTAACATTCAATATGTATATGTTGAACTGGGTAGAAATGGCCCCTTGAAAACACTGCAATTAAACCCCTTTTTCTCAAGGCTACTCAGTCAATCAGGAGGGATTCCAGTGCACCCAGGATTCCCCTTCCACATTTGTATAAGATGGGCTTCAAAATACCTACCTTGTCATGCTGTTGTGGTTGTTAAGGACACTGTGTGCTTTAGAGATGTCCCTGATACACAATAGATGGTAGCTCAAGCAGAAACAAGCTTATGGAAAGGCTTTAGAACTCATCAGCATGCACGATAGTGTGCATTTTTTTTTTTTATATCAAACTGGTCACCATGTGTTCAGCCTAAGAGGACTCCAGTTTCAAGTCATCAGCTTTCTCTGTTGCAGAAGTAAGGTTGGTTCCTTCACGCTCCATCAGACATCCATGTGCCATTCTAACAGTGGCTGGTCAGAGGACTCACGGCGCCCTCCATGAAAGATGGGGAGGGCTCCTGAGTGGGACTCAGGAATGTGGGTTGCTGCTCTGGATTCTGCCACCACCCATTTCCTTGCTTGTGAAATAAAGTGTGGATGACTGCATGCTCTGTAAGAGTCCTTTCAGCTCTAGGAATCCAAGGGCTTCAGTTACCGCCAGAGTGTCATCTAAGCGTGAGGGACTGCACTGCTCACAGGATCACTGAGCCATAAGAGAATTTACATGTTTAGGAGTGGAGAAAAAAAGGTTTTCTGTATTTGTCTAAAGCAGAAAGGCAGAAAAACAGGCCAACGAATTAGGAAATAATAAAGAGGAAAAAGAAAGCAAGCAAGTCTGATTTGAGCTGGGATGCCAGAGCCTTGCTTGCTGCAGGATAATGGAGCTTTACACTCTGCAAACCACACTCACATGCTCACATGCTGAACCACACATTTGGGTAATTACAGACAAAATTTCAAGGAAAAAAAAAGACATACACAAGGAGTTATAAAATACTGATGAGAAAGGTTTACACAAAGAGCTGTGAGACATTCGAAAAACTGGTTTTTGGCATTAAGACGTCCTATCCTTTTCTAATAATATCTAAAATGGCTTCTTCCTTTGTGTTGGAGATGCATTTGTAAGTAAATAACAAACACAAACATCAGTTATCACAAAGAAAAAATACGACATCTCAAAATTCTGCTTCTTGCCAAAATGGACACGAAATTTTTGCTGGGAAGCAAATGTGAAAATAGTGACTTTTATCTCATTATCCCTACATGTATCCAAAGAGAAAGTTATAACTTATTTTGTCATGTTTGTAATAGGATTTTCTGTCTTGAATGTTGGTATTTTAAACATTAAAATCGCCAATGGGTAAGCAAATAAGACAATTACCAGATGGCATCCTCAACCAAATGTTTTGAATTTATTATAATCGTGCTTCACTACAACTAATGATTCTTGTGGTTTGCAAATAATGTCTGCCTTTATTTACCTACACAAACACAGAAGAGAATTTCCAATAGGAGAGGTTTACACAGCAAACAAAGTATAGAGTGTGTGACCTCAATAAGGCATTCAACAAAGACACACGCCATCCTTCCCTCTGACTGGGTTCCCTCACGATGCCCTGATGTTGGCGTCGCATTCTTCTAAAAGTAGAATCAAATCTTCAATCAGGCTGTGTTCTCTGCCATGTGTCACTCTCATAATATCAAAAGCCTAAAGAGAAAGGATGGAAGACAGATTAGACCCCAAAATAGGTGAGCTCAGGCCATTCCCCACTTTTACCCCATGATGCCAGGGGCCTGGTGAACCCCATAGGTTTGCAGAGTGAACAATCTTTAATGGGCTCACAGCACTGTGGTTCCCCCAGCTAGAAAGTCACATGACAAGGGTGATTTCTGAATGTGGTATTTGGAAAGCAGACTCACTATTTGAGTCATGCTTGGGCCCAGTGACCATCGATCTTCAGACTGTCAGTGTACAGGTTTAGTGGGTAGTTACCAGGGTAAGAAGAGTTATCAAAATGATTGAGTCATATGGAAGACCATGCTGCTACCACCTGAAAATTTTTCTTTATTGCATACTCCATTCAGTTCTCATCTATATGCACTGGGATTATTATATACATGTATTCTTGCATTTTTTTCATATTATATTATAGCACTGGCATTTTGACAGTCCTCTTCTTCACTCCCCATATTTAGTCCATTACTAAATCTTGTCAACTCTATCTCCAAAATATTTCTGAAATCTGCGTGGGCCTATAACTACTTCAATAATAGAGTACAATAGAAGTAAAGTGACTGACTTGTGAGACTAGGTCAAAAAGGCCTCTGTGTTGTTCACTGGTCAGTATGTTTGCTCCCAGAACCAAGAGACTCCATGCTGTAAGGAAGCCCAAGCCACACAGAGGGAGGCCGTGTACAGGCACTCTGGCTGGCAGTCTTGGCCGAGCTCATCTCTCAAGTCATTCTAGACAAGGCACCAGACATGTACACAAATAAACCTTCAGACGATTCCAGCACCCAGCTGAAGACTGCCAGATCTGTCTTCCCAGATGGAACACCAGACATTGTAGAAAAGAAGAAAGCCATTCTTATGCTGTATGCAAATTCCTGACCCACAGAATTTGTGCGATAATTTTGCTGTTGTTCACTCCATTAAGTTTTGGGATGGTTATGGAACAACAAACAACCAGAGTATCTCAAAAATACTTTTGTAGGACAGGGTTCCAAGATGGCCGAATAGGAACAGCTCCAGTCTACAGCTCCCCGAGTGAGCAACACAGAAGACGGGTGATTTCTGCATTTCCAAATGAGGTACCGGATTCATCTCACTGGGGCTTGTCAGACAGTGGGTGCAGCCTACCAAGCATGAGCCGAAGCAGGACGAGGCATCGCCTCACCTGGGAAGTGCAAAGGGTCAGGGAATTCCCTTTCCTAGCCAAGGGAAGCTGTGACAGACGGTACCTGGAAAATCGGGTCACTCCCACCCTAATACTGTGCTTTTCCAACAGTCTTAGCAAAGGGCACACCAGGAGATTATATCCCGCACCTGGCTTGGAGGGTCCCACGCCCACGGACCCTTGTTCATTGCTAGCACAACAGTCTGAGATAGAACTGCAAGGCAGCAGCGAGGCTGGGGGACGGGCGCTTGCCATTGCTGAGGCTTGAGTAGGTAAACAAAGTGGCTGGGAAGCTCGAACTGGGTGGAGCCCACCACAGCTCAAGGAGGCCTGCCTGCCTCTGTAGACTCCACCTCTGGGGGCGGTCATAGCCAAACAAAAGGCAGCAGAAACCTCTGCAGACTTAAATGTCCCTGTCTGACAGCTTTGAAGAGAGTAGTGGTTCTCCCAGCATGGAGTTTGAGATCTGAGAACGGACTGACTACCTCCTCAAGTGGGACCCTGACCCCTGAGGAGCCTAACTGGGAGGCACCCCCTAGTAGGGGCAGACTGACACCTCACACGGCCGGGTACCCCTCTGAGACAAAGCTTCCAGAGGAACACTCAGGCAGTATTTGCTGTTCAGCAATATTTGCTGTTCTGCAGCCTCTGTTGCTGATACCCAGGCAAATAGGGTCTGGAGTGGACCTCCAGCAAACTCCAACAGACCTGCAGCTGACAGTCCTGACTGTCAGAAGGAAAACTAACAAACAGAAAGGCTATCCTACACCAAAACCCCATCTGTACCTTACCATCATCAAAGAACAAAGGTAGATAAAACCACAAAGATAGAGAAAAAACAAAGCAGAAAAGCTGAAAATTCTAAAAATCAGAGCGCCTCTCCCCCTCCAAAGGAACACAGCTCCCCGCCAGCAATGGAACAAAGCTGGATGGAGAATGACTGTGACGAGCTGAGAGAAGGCTTCAGATGATCACACTTCTCCAAGCTAAAGGAGGAAGTTTGAACCCATCACAAAGAAGCTAAAAACCTTGAAAAAAGATTTGACAAATGGCTCACCAGAATAACCAGTGTAGAGAAGTCCTTAAATGACCTCATGGAGCTGAAAACCATGGCACAAGAGAATGACATAATGAATGCACAAACTTCAAAGGCCAATTCGATCAACTGGAAGAAAGGGTATCAGTGACTGAAGATCAAATGAATGAAACGAAGCAAGAAGAGAAGTTTAAAGAAAAAAGAGTAAAAAGAAATGAACAAAGCCTCCAAGAAATATGGGACTATGTGAAAAGACCAAATCTATGTCTGATTGGTGCACCTGAAAGTGACAGGGAGAATGGAACCAAGTTGGAAAATACTCTGCAGGATATCATCCAGGAGAACTTCCCCAACCTAGCAAGGCAGGGCAACATTCAAATTCAGGAAACATAGAGAGCCCCACAAACCTACTTCTTGAGAAGAGCAACTCAAAGACACATAATTGTCAGATTACCAAAGCTGAAATGAAGGAAATAATGTTAAGGGGACCAGAGAGAAAGGCTGGGTTACTCACAAAGGGAAGCCCATCAGACTAACAGTGGATCTCTCGGCAGAAACTCTACAAGCTAGAAGAAAGTGGGGGCCATTATTCAACATTCTTAAAGGAAAGAAGTTTCAGCTCAGAATTTCATATCCAGCCAAACTAAGTTTCATAAGTGAAGGAGAAATCAAATCCTTTACAGACAAGCAAATGCTTAGAGATTTTGTCACCACCAGGCCTGCCCTACAAGAGACCCTGAAGGAAACACTAAACATGGAAAGGATCAACCGGTACCAGCCACTGAAAAACATGCCAAAACATAAAGACCATCAATGCTAGGAATAAACTACATCAACTAACGAGCAAAATAACCAGCTAACATCATAATGACAGAATCAAATTCACACATAACAATATTAACCTTAAATGTAAATGGACTAAATGCTCCAGTTAAAAGACACAGACTGGCAAATTGGATAAAGAGTCAAGTCCCATCAGTTTGCTGTATTCAGGAGACCCATCTCACATGCAGAGACACACATAGGCTCAAAATAAAGGGATGAAAGAAGATCTACCAAGCAAATGGAAAACAAAAAAAGACAGGGGTTTCAATCCTAGTCTCTGATAAAACAGACTTTAAACCAACAAACATCAAAAGAGACAAAGAAGGCTGTTACATAATGGTAAAGAGATCAATTTAACAAGAAGAGCTAACTATACTAAATATATATGCACCCAATACAGGAGCACCCAGATTCATAAAGCAAGTCCTTAGAGATCTACAAAGAGACTTTGACTCTCACACAATAGTAATGGGAGACTTTAACACCCCACGGTCAACATTAGACAGATCAACAAGACAAAGTTAAAAAGGATATCCAGGAATTGAACTCAGCTTTGCACCAAGTGGACCTAATAGACATGTACAGAACTCTCTACCCCAAATCAACAGAATATACATTCTTCTCGGCACCACGTCACACTTATTCCAAAATTGACCACAGAGTTGGAAGTAAAGCACTCCTCAGCAAATGTACAAGAACAGAAATTATAACAAACTGTCTCTCAGACCACAGTGCAATCAAACTAGAACTCAGGATTAAGAAACTCACTCAACACCGCTCAACTACATGGAAACTGAACAACCTGCTCCTGAATGACTACTGGGTACATAACGAAATTAAGGCAGAAATAAAGATGTTCTTTGAAACCAATGAGAACAAAGATACAACATACCAAAATTTCTGGGACACATTTAAAGCAGTCTGTAGAGGGAAAAGTATAGCACTAAATGCCCACAAGAGAAAGCAAGAAAGATCTAAAATTGACACCCTAACGTCACAATGAAAAGAACCAGAGAAGCAAGAGCAAACACATTCAAAATCTAGCAGAAGGCAAGAAATAACTAAGATCAGAGCAGAACTGAAGAGATAGAGATACAAAAAAACCCTTCAAAAAAATCAGTGAATCCAGGAGCTGATTTTTTGAAAAGATCAACCAAACTGACAGACCGCTATCAAGACTAATAAAGAAGAAAAGAGAGAAGAATCAAATAGACACAACAAAAAAAAATGATAAAGGGGATATCACCACCAATCCCACAGAAATATAAACTAGAATCAAAGAATACTATAAATACCTCTATGCAAATAAACTAGAAAATCTAGAAGAAATGGGTAAATTCCTGGACACATACACCCTCCCAAGACTAAACCAGGAAGAAGTTGAATCCCTGAATAGACCAATAACAGGCTTCAAAATTGAGGCAATAATTAATAGCATACCAGCCAAAAATAGTCCAGGACCAGATGAATTCACAGCTGAATTCTACCAGAGGTACAAGGTGGAGCTGGTACCATTCCTTCTGAAACTACTCCACAATAGCAAAAGAGGGAATCCTCCCTAACTCATTTTTGAGGCCAGCATCATCCTGATACCAAAGCCTGGCAGAGACACAACAAAAAAAGAGAATTTTAAACCAATATCCCTGATGAACATCGATGCAAAAATCCTCAATAAAATACTGGCAAACTGAATTCAGCAGCACATCAAAAAGCTTATCCACCATGATCAAGTGGGCTTCATCTCTGGGATGCAAGGCTGGTTCAACATATGCAAATCGATAAACGTAATCCAGCATATAAACAGAACCAAAGACAAAAACCACACGATTATCTCAATAGACGCAGAAAAGGCCTTTGACAAAATTCAACAGCCCTTCATGCTAAAAAGTCTCAATAAATTAGGTGTTGATGGAACATATCTCAAAATAATAAGAGCTATTTATGACAAACCCACAGCCAGTATCATACTAAATGGACAAAAACTGGAAGCATTCCCTTTGAAAACTGGCACAAGATAGGGATGCCCTCTCTCACCACTCCTATTCAACATAGTGTTGGAAGTTCTGGCTAGGGCAATCAGGCAGGAGAAAGAAATAAAGGGTATTGAATTAGGAAAAGAGGAAGTCAAATTGTCCCTGTTTGCAGATGACATGATTGTATATTTAGAAAATCCCATTGTCTCAGCCCAAAATCTCCTTAAGCTGATAAGCAACTTCAACAAAGTCTCAGGATACAAAATCAATGTGCAAAATCACAAACATTCTTATACCCCAATAACAGACAAACAGAGAGCCAAATCATGAATGAACTCCCATTCACAATTGCTTCAAAGAGAATAAAATACCTAGAAATACAACTTAAAAGGGATGTGAAGGACCTCTTCAAGGAGAACTACAAACCACTGCTCAATGAAATAAAAGAGAACACAAACAAATGGAAGAACATTCCATGTTGATGGATAGGAGGAATCAACATTGTGAAAATGGCCATGCTGCCCAAGGTAATTTATACATTCAATGCCATTCCCATCAAGCTACCAATGACTTTCTTCACAGAATTGGAAAAAAACACTTTAAAATTCATATGGAACCAAAAAAGAGCTCACATTGCCAAGACAATCCTAAGCCAAAAGAATAAAGCCGGAGGCATCACACTACCTGACTTCAAACTATACTACAAGGCTACAGTAACAAAACAGCATGGTACTGGTACCAAAACAGAGATATAGACCAATGGAACAGAACAGAGCCCTCAGAAATAATACCACACATCTACAACCATCTGATCTCTGACAAACCTGACAAAAACAAGAAATGGGGAAAGGATTCCCTATTTAATAAATGGTGCTGGGAAAACTGGGTAGCCATATGTAGAAAGCTGAAACTGGATCCCTTTCTTACACCTTATACAAAAATTAATTCAAGATAGATTAAAGACTTAAATGTTAGATGCAAAACCATAAAAACCCCAGAAGAAAACCTAGGCAATACCATTCAGGACATAGGCATGGGCAAGGACTTTATGTCTAAAACCCCAAAAGCAATGACAACAAAAGCCAAAATTGACAAATGGCATCTAATTAAACTAAAGAGCTTCTGCACAGCAAAAGAAACTACCATCAGAGTGAACAGGCAACATACAGAATGGGAGAAAATTTTTGCAATCTACTCATCTGACAAAGGGCTAATATCCAGAACCTACAAACAACTCAAACAAATTTACAAGAAAAAAACAAACAACCACATCAAAAAGTGGGCAAAGGATATGAACAGACACTTCTCAAAAGAAGACATTTATGCAGCCAACAGACACATGAAAAAATGCTCATCATCACTGGCCATCAGAGAAATGCAAATCAAAACCACAATGAGATACCATCTCACACCAGTTAGAATGGCAATCATTAAAAAGTCAGGAAACAACAGGTGCTGGAGAGGATGTGGACAAGCAGGAACACTTTTACACTGTTGGTGGGATTGTAAACTAGTTCAACCATTTTGGAATACAGTGTGGTGATTCCTCAAGGATCTAGAACTAGAAATACCATTTGACCCAGCCATCCCATTACTGGCTATATACCCAAAGGATTATAAATCATGCTGCTATAAAGATATATGCACACATATGCTTATTGTGGCACTATTCATAATAGCAAAGCCTTGGAACCAACCCAAATATCCATCAATGATAGACTGCATTAAGAAAATGTGGCACATATACACCATGGAATACTATGCAGCCATAAAAAAGGATGAGTTCATGTCCTTTGCAGGGACATGGATGCAGCTGGAAACCATCATTCTCAGCAAACTATCGCAAGGACCGAAAACCAAACACCACATGTTCTCACTCACAGGTGGGAACTGAACAATGAGATCACTTGGACACAGGAAGGGGAACATCACACACCGGGGCCTGTTGTGGGGAGAGGGGAGGGGGGAGGGATAGCATTAGGAGATATAACTGATGTAAATGACGAGTTAATGGGTGCAGCACACCAACATGGCACATGTATACATATGTAACAAACCTGCGCGTTGTGCACATGTACCCTAGAACTTAAAGTATAATTAAAAAAAAGAAATAAAAATTTTTGTCATAAGTAAGAGATAAGCAATATTATCCTGCCCTGCCCAAATGGAGGGCGGGGTGGACTTGGGAGAAGGAAGGGACAACAGAGCCACTGCATTTGGTGTAAACGTGCCCAGGAAACTTGCAAAGATATGACTCTGGTGGCTGTTCACGCACCCAAAGTACCTGCAAGTGGCACTGAGGCTCTCAGCCTTAGCTACACAGTAGGATCAGCCAGGGAGCTTCAAGAGAGATACCCAGGCCCAGACGCTACATATCAACAGCTGAAGCCTGCTCTCCAGGAATGAGGCCTGGGCCCCAGCAGATTCCAACATGTCCTCAAAGTTGAAACCAACTGATAGAGCAAACTCTCAACAAATAACAGCAACTACTCATTATTCAATGTTGATTTATAGCCAGCATAATTACCATTTTAATGGTTGTATATAATGAATTCCATCATGTTTATAGACCATTATTGACGAAGCTGCTCCTGGAAATTTAGATCCCTTTCAATTGTTTATGATGATATGATGCAGATCTGCCAGAACATATTCTTTGCCTTTCTTGGATATTTGCTGAAGAGCAACTCCTAGGAGGTGGAATTCTTGAGCATGAACATCTTGAAAGCCACAGAGATTTCAGACCTTGGTGGTGACGTAGTGAGACACCTGCATTTTACTATGAGGCATGCAGTAAAACTTTCAATTCCATATTGAAAAAGACTGAAGCTCCGAGAAACAAAGCATTTCAGGTGGACGGTACTTTCAACCTCTGCTTCTGGCTGTTTTCACCTCTTTAATCTTCCCTTTAGGCTGGAAGGAAAACAGGCAGACAGAGTGGAGCTAGATTTCCTGCAGAGAGACAGAAAAGAGAAAGAGAGAGAGAGAAAGAAAGAGAAAGAGAGACACAGAGAGAGAGAGAGGAGAGAGAAAAAGAGAGAGAGAGGAGAGAGACAGACAGAGAGAGAGAGGGAAAGAGAAAGAGACAGAGATAAAGAGAGAAAGAGACAGAGAAAAGACAGAGACAGAGAGAGAGAAAGAGAAAAGCGAGAGAGAAAAAGAAAAAAAGGGAGAGAGAGAGAGACAAAGAGACAGAGACAGACAGAGAAAGAGAAAGAGACCGAGAGAGAGAGAGAGAAAGGGCCAGCGCCTCAGACCCTGGCCCTGTCAGCCTGGAAGACAGCTCTGTTCTCAGAGTCCAGTTGTGAAGCTGCACTGGCAGTCTGGCCCCTCACCCTGTGACACCAGCTGCAAAGCCCAGAAGGTGGCTGGAGCTGAGATGCTGGCGGTGGGAATTCACCCCCTATTCACGCGAGCAGGTCTGCTCGGTGGGTGCACAGCATCTGCCAGCAAATCCCCGGGCAGGGGCTGTCCGGGAGTGCAGGGGAGGAGTTGGGACCAGCCCCCACCTTGCAAGCAGTCCAGCTCTAGGAGATTCCTCTGGGCAGAAGATTAAAAGCAAATGTTTGACGCTATTCATGGAGCACATGCCTCATGTTTTATTCTCTTTTCTCCACACTGCCCTGGATCCTCCGCTGCTCTGGACATCTTCAGGTCTGAGGCAGAGACCTGTGTGACAGCACGATTGCGGAAAGAGAAGGTTTCTCAGATCAGAGAGGCTTCATGGGAAATTCTCTTTCTTGAAGGCACTCTTAGATGTTCTCTTCCCTTTTACTCAACAGAGAGCCAGAATGCTTGTGATCTGGCAAAGGAAAATGAATGAGACAGAATCACTGCCCGGAAAGATCTTTGCAGAGAGGGGCATAACTCTCCACGCTGAAGAAGGCCAGGCCTAAGCTGCTCAGCCTCACCTCCCTCCCTGCCCTCACAGACGCCCTCGGCTGGGTGAAGGCCTGGCCTTGTTGCTCAGAACTTCCAGACCAGCCTCTTTTTTGCCCTCCTGGTTACATGGCCCAGGTTGCCCATCTGAAGAAGGATCTGTGCTTCTCTCTGACTTGACTCAGAGGCTGAATGGCAAAGCCATCTTCTTACCACTTGGACAACATAAGTTCATCGGCATGCTTCTGAACATACTACAGACTCCAGTCTTCCCTCCTCGCTTTCTTCCAGTTCCAGTGGTGAGTTTCACTTTCTCCTCTTTTGCAGCTTTAAGAATAAGGTCTACTCCTCAAGGGCCGAAGTTAACTGCCACTGATCCAGTATATTCCTGTTCACGGAAGGGGCAGACCTGCCCGTCCCACAGTAGGATAACTACTTCCGGTTCCTCAGTCATTCTGGAATTAGAGCCACAGCCAGGAAGTGGGAGTCGCCTGGCCTTCCCCCAGCTTCACATCCACGCGTCCCAGTCTGCTTCCCTGAGGAAAGGCCAGAACGATCATCCGGTCCAACACCCTCTGGTTACGGAAGGAGGTGCTTCCTGAGGTCACCTGGCCCGAGACTTAGGAGGAGGATGACCTCCCGGCTCTCAGGACTCAACCCAGTGCATCCATTCCATGACCGCACAGAGGAGCCTCCCACTATGAGCAGACTGCAGTGACCAGGGAGAGACGCAGAGGCTCTCCTGGACACGGCTGCTGAGACACCCTGAGGGGACACAGGTGCCTTCCTCGTCAAGATGCTGCTGGTCGTGTTCCGCGCTCTCTTACTTAAAGGTGAATGCATCACCAGTCGCAAAGGGGAGCAGGGGCAACCCTCGGGCATGTGTGTGTAGTCTGAGATACTACGTTTAGAGGATCTTGTCCACAGAGTGGCTAGAAACAGAGTGGAAATGGGTACGGGTAGGGGCAGAGAACTAATCTGAAGTGACTGAAAACAAAAACAAAAACAAACTACTGATTACAGATTTAATTAACAAGCAAACATTGTACTTGGAGTAATGGGCAGATGTAGATGAGAAAGGGAGAGAAAAAAAGAGAAGAAAGAAGTAGGCTTCAGTAATGTGCAAAATATGTTAGTGACTGTGTGTGTGCGTGTGTGCGTGGATGAATGGCGTGACGCGGGTCAGCAGGAAGCTGCGATTCCGACCTGGTGATGAGGACATCTGGTCCTTGTCTTGAACATCCCCTGGGCCTATGGGGGAGCTGGGGCAGACAGTTCTCAACGATGTACGAAGAGGGCCCTGTGTGGCCCCAGGCACAGCGCTTCAGCACAGCAGGGAGACGAGGAGTGCTGCCCCTCACACTACCATCCCCCACAAAACTGACAATAAATTTCTGACAAACCAGAGCAATTGTTGCTGGTAGCTGCGTGTGTGTCTCCCTTCTCCTAGCGCTCCCATCTGTCACACATGCGCATGTCAGAGGGACAATTTTGGTTTAATTTCCTGCAGCAGCATATAAAACAGATTAAGGAAATATAAAATTGGAGCAGCCTGGTGTTGGGAAAAGCTTATCTCTTTCCATTAAATTTTATTTTTTTTTAATGGTAGCATTTAAAAAGAGCCTGCACATAATCTTCCACAGAGCACTCACTTGAAGCCCCCAAGGAGGGTGCCTGCTGCACCCACATCCAGACTCGAAATGTCACATGAGAAGAGCAGCATAGATTGTCTGCCACACGACAGGCATACAGTTAACTCAGTAATAGAGAAAGAGTCCCCAGACTTGATTTCAATTTCATCACATCTGCTTTTTTTTTAAGTAATTTTAGAATTTTGGTCATATATTAAATAAAATGAATTATATCAAATTATAACGTTGGAAACAATATACCTTTCCTATTAATTTTAATATGAATATATTAAGCTTATCAAGGATCTCAAACAGTTTCTACCGTGAGCTTGAGGAATCCAGTAAGTGACTTCCCAAGTATGATTTAAATATGGATATAAAATCAGAGGGAAAAGAAATGTATGCACGATAAGAACCCCTAGAATCAAATCACAACAGGAAAAAATAAAGCAGATTTCCTTATTCTGCCCATCTCAGAATGAAAGAAAAGCAGAGATGGCCAGACGCGGTGGCTCATGCCTGTAATCCCAGCATTTTGGGAGGCCGAGATGGGCGGATCATGAGGTCAGGAGATCCAGACCATCCTGGCTAACACAGTGAAACCCCATCTCTACTAAAAAAAAATACAAAAAACTAGCCGGGCGAAGTGACGGGTGCCTGTAGTCCCAGCTACTTGGGAGGCTGAGGCAGGAGAATGGCATAAACCTGGGAGGTGGAGCTTGCAGTGAGCTGAGATCCGGCCACTGCACGCCAGCCTGGGCGACAGAGCGAGACTCAGTCTCAAAAAATAAAATAAAATAAAATAAAATAAAATAAAATAAAATAAAATAAAATAA
>NC_045434.1:2742077-2792280 GCF_002776525.5 Piliocolobus tephrosceles | reverse complement strand
AAAATAAAATAAAATAAAATAAAATAAAATAAAATAAAATAAAATAATAATAATAAAAAAGAAAAGCAGAGGGTGGGGCATAGGGAGGAGGAAGCTGGTCTGGGGCATTCAAAGGAGGAAATGCAAGAAGCAAGAGGTACAACACATTAAGCAGCTCTGGAGGCACAAAAAGCCCTTTGCAAGGACAGCAGAGAATCCAAAGACTTTGATGACCCACCTCAGCTCAGCAGCACCCCTGGAGACCCCACTCTACTCTACACCTTGGATAACCCTCCAAGTGTACATTCTACTGGGGAAATCTGTCCTCTTGGGAGGCAGAATTTCCTTCGAGATAACATCTACCCATTCATTCACTCAATACTGTCTGAGCAGCTGTAATGAATGAAACATGGCCCTTGCCCTGGGAGAAGCTCTGGCATAGTCAGAGGGACAGAAAGTAAATACCAGATCATTACAGTGGAACAGTGTGTGTTCACCAGAGATGCAAAGTGCTGGGGCACCCAGAGGAGGAAGGAACCAGGTGGCCCACGGGACCCTTAGGAGGGGTTACAGATGTGGTGAGCTCAGGTCTGTGCTTTCCAGTGGTAGTGACCATTCCAGAAGAAGCACTGCTGTTGTGCCACTGTTCAATCAATCAATCAATCAATCTTTATTAAGCCCTGAGAGACCCTGAAGAAGTTATATTTCCTCAGCTAAATAATAAGACTGAACAAGATAAATTCTAAGAGCAACCCAAGTCCCATGTGTTGTACAATGTGCTGTGCCAGAGACAGAGCTAGAAGGTGTGGATTTGGTTTTGTTTCCAAATACTGCTACTGATTTCTAATTTAATTCCATTGTGGACAGATAATTTACTGTGTATTAACTTGAATGATTTTATGTTTATTGAGTTCTGTTTTATGGCATGAAAATGGTCTCTTCTTGTACTATAGTTACTTTAAAAATATGCATTCTGTTATTGTTGGGTTAAAGTGTTTTCTAAATGTCAGATCCCGCTGGTTGATGGTGTTACGGAATTATTTTGTATCCTTGCTGAGTTTCTGTCTAGTTGTTCTACCAACTGTTGACAGAGGAGGTTTGATGTTCCCAGCTGTGCTTATCTGTCTGTTCATTTCTCCTTTCAGTTCTATCGTTTTTTGTTTCTCACGTTTTGTAACTGTGCTATTTGGTGCATACATATTTAGTACTGCTATGTCTTTTTGTAGACTGGCCTTTTTTTCCTTATACAATGTCCCTCTCTGTCTCTCATAACATTTTCTTTGCTCTGAAGTCTACTTTACTTGATACTGATATAGCTATGCCAGGTTTCTTGTGATTGTGTTTTTATAATACATTTTTTTCCATCCTTTTGCTTTCAACCTATTTGTATAATTCTATTTAAAAAGAATTCTTACAGACAACATATGCTTGGGTCATGTGTTAAAAATCTTTTCTACTAATCTCTGTCTTTTAATTGGTATATTTAGGCAATTTACATATTTTACACAGACCACTTACATAATTCACAATGTTATTATTAATATAGTAGGGCTTAAATCTGCCATTTAATTTTTTGTTTTTCATTTGCTCTCTTTTTGTTTGTTTCTTTTTCCTGCATTCCTGTGGGTTAAACTTTTTTTAGAATTTCATTGCTGTTGAGTGAATTACTTTTATATAGTTTTGTGGTTACTCCTGGTCTTATTATTTACATATATTATATATATATACACACACACACATATATGTATACATAACTTGTATATACCTATGTATGTATATATATATACACATATATATGTATATACCTTATCATGGTTTACTAGTGTCATTTTACCAGTTGAACTCAAGTGTACAAACCTTACTTCCTTTTACATTTTACCCTCCCCCGCTCCCCCATTTGGAATACAATTGCCCTAAATATTTCTACTACATACATTTAGAATCATATCAGATAATGTTATAATTTTTGCTTCAACTATCAAACAATCTAGAAAACTCAAAGGGAGAAGGAAAGATCATTTTACTTACCCACATTTTTGCTGACCATATTCTTTCTTCTTTCCTGATGTTCCAAGAGCCTTCTTTTATCCTTTTCTTTCTGTTTAGAGAACTTCTTTAGCCATTCTTTTACAGTAAGTCTGCTAGTGATAAGTTCTTTTAGTTTTCCTTCACCTGAAAATGTCTTGATTTCTTCTTCATTCCTGAAGGGTATTTTTGCTGGACAAGATAAATTCTAAGGGCAACCTAAGTTTTGGGTTATCAGTTCTTTTCTTTCAATACTTGAAAAAAAAAAAAATGCTACTTTCATCTGGCTTCTGTGGTTTCTGATGAGAAAAATCACTGTCATTCAAATTGTCATTTTTCTCTTGTTGCTTTTAGGACTTACATTTTTTTGTGTGTGCTTAGTTTTCAGAAGTTTGAGTATGATCCACAGTCTTGGTGTGAACTGCTTTCGGTTTATACTGTTCAGGGTTCACTTAGCTTCTTGAATCTACAGGTTTATGTCTCCTGCCAAATTTGGAGAGTTTTCCACTATTAATTCTTTTTTTAAAAAACAATGTGGTAAAGTACACAAAACACTAATAGTTACCATTTTAACTATTTTTAACTCTTGAGTAGCATTAAGTACACTCACATTGTTGTGCAACCATTACTACTATCCATAACTGTTGCATCATGCTGTACTGAAACTGTGTACCCCTTAAACCGTAACTTCCCATCCCCTCCTCCCTTCAAACTCTGGCAACCACTGTGCTACTTCTGTCTCTAGGTATTTGACTGTTCCAGGTACCTCATATAAGTGGAATAATTTGATATTTGTTCTTCTCTGTTAGGCTTATTTCACTTTGCATAATGCCTTCAAGGTTCATTTATGTGTAGCATGTGTCATAATTTTATTCCTTAAGGTTGAATAATATTCCATTGTATGTATATATCCCATTCTATGGGTTGCTTTTTATTCTGTTGATGGTATCCTTTGACGCCCAAAAGTGTTTAATTTTGGTGAAGTCTAATTTGTTTATATTTTCTTTTGTAGATTGTACCTTTGGTGCCATATCCAAGAAATCATTACTATGTCCAATGTCATGAGGCTTTTTCCTTAATGTGTTCTTCTAAGAGTCTAGTAGAAGCTTTTGATCTTAGGTTTAGGTCTTTGATCCTTTACATGGTGTTAGGTAAGGGCCTAACTTTACTCTTTTGCATGTGGATACACAGTTTCCCCAACACTATTTGTTGAAGTCACCGTCCTTTTTCCATCGAGTGGTCTTGGCATCCATGTTGAAAATCATTTGACCATATATGCGAGGGTTTATTTCTGGGCTCTCTATTCTATTCCATTGGTCTATATGTCCATCTATGCCAGTATCACTCTGTTTTGACTACTGTAGCTTTCTCATAAATTTTAAAATCAAGAACTGTGAGTTCTCCATATTTGCTCTTCTTTTTCAAGACTGCTTTTGGCTATTTGGAATTCCTTCAGGTTCCACATATATTTCAAGATGTATTTTTCTATTTCTTCCCCAAAAAAGCCATTGGGATTCTTATAGAGATTGCATTGAATCTGAAGATCATTTTGGGTAACACTGACATCTTAATAATACTAAGTCTTCCAACCTATGAACATGAGATGGAACTCTCCTTATTTGTGCCTTCTTCATGGAGAATAATTGAGTATGTTATTCAGTTTTGTGTTATTGCAAATGACATTACTCTCTTAATTTTGTTTTCGAATTGTTGATTTTTCATGTTTAGAAATACAACTGATTTTTGTGAGCCAAGATTGCACCACTGCACTCCAGCCTGGGTGACAGAGCGAGATTCCATCTCAAAAAAAAAAAAAAAAAAAAGAAATACAACTGATTTTTGTGTGTTGATTTGTATCCTGCTACCTTACTTAATTCACTTATTAGTTGTAACCTTTTTTGGTGTGTGTGTGTAATCTATAGTGCTTTCTCCATATGAGATCATATTACCTGTATATAGAGATAATTTTATTTCATCCTTTCCAATTTGGATGCCTCCACTGTTATTTCTTCAAGCACTTTTTCCACCTCACCCTCTTTTACTTCTCTTTCTGGGACTCCAATATTAGATCTTTTTGTTATTGATCCTCTGAGGCACCGTTCAATTTTACTTTTTCTTCAGTATTTTTTTCTGTTTTTCAGGTTGGGCAGTTTCAATTGTCTTATCTTCACATTCACCAATTCATTCCTCTGCTTCCTCCATTCTGTTGTGGAGCTCCCTTCTGTTTATTTTGATTATTATATTTATCAGTTCTTAAATTTCTATTTGTGTCTTCTTTATGGCTTCTACTTAACTGAGATTTTCTACTTTTTCCATTTATTTTGAGGGTGTTTGTAATTCCTTGATGTAGCATTTTTATCATGGCTGCTTTAAAATCTGTCAGATTATTCTAACATCTCTGTTATCTTGGAATCAGCATCTACTAATTGCTTTGATTTTCATTAAGATTGAGATATTCCTGGTTCTTGTCACAGTGAGTGATTTTTAACCGAAGCACAGACATTCTGAGTATTCTGTTATGAGACTCTGAATTTTACCTCAACCTGCTTTAGTGGCTTTCTCTGACATCACTCCAGCAAGAGAATGAGATGATGACACCCTATTACTGCCAGGTGGAGGTACAAGTTCACGTTCCCTATTTGACTCCTTGTTACTACTGAACTTATACTCCCTGGTAGGTAAATTTCTGCTTATTGCCCATAATACGGCTTAATCACTGTGTTTGCATTTTATCCGTTATTTTCTTTTCTCTTTTTTGGTTGAAAAACACACTCTCGGAACTATTATTCTCTATTTGGAGGTCAGTAGGAACCATTCATAAACATCAGAGCTAGGGGCTTCCAAACAACTCTTTGAAGGTATGAGTGACAATTATGGAACATCGTCTCTGTATGCCTTCTTATTCTACCTCTTTCCCTCCGACCTCCCCACACGGTAAAGTATGATGTTAAGTGTTTAGAGGAGGGCTTTTTAACCTAGACACCACGGACACTTAGTCCATGGAAGGGCTTCAGGGAGCCTCTGAAGCCGCCATCCACGCCAAATATACAAAAGGTTGTGTGTATTTAACCTTTCTCTGGTTAGTCAGGGGCTCTCATCAGATTTCTAAATAGAGACATGACCAAAGAGGTTAAGAATCACTGTAGCAGATTAAGGCATGGGACCAACAGAACTGCATGCTCGAAATCAGCCATTGCTGGGGCTGGAAATCAGGGTGGCGGATGCAGGAATAAAAGAAGCAATCTCTAGGGCTTGCGGCCTTGTGCTCTCTATTTAGATGCAGAAAAAGCTAAAAAAAAAATGCTCAAGATATAAAATACTTCAATAAAATTAAAAGAGAAGGGAAAAATTATGATACAAAAAGTTTAAATACAGATTAAAAAAAAATGGATACCGAGGGGAAAGAAGTCTAAGTTTTGGAACCAGACTTTTGCTAAAAAGCAACTCCACTAGGGCCAGGGTGAGGGAGCCTGCAGCATGCAGCATTCACAGGAAAAAACCAGCTCTGATTAACAAGACAGCCCAGATGGGCTCTCCTTGAGGTCCAAGAAGTCAAATTAGTAGTAAACAAAAGCCTTCTAAGAAATAAATGGAAAGAAATAAAAGTAGATTAGGGACAGGAGAAGGCAGGAGGGAAGCACTAGGAAGGGACCCCGGGACTGTCCTGTGGCAGCAATCAGAAGAATTTCAGCTGAGCCCAGTGGAAACGGAAGACTAAACCAAATCAGAGCTGGGCTAAGTGGATTCCTTTCCTGGAGGAGGCTGGAGCCTAACTGAATCTGTAATAAATTTCTGTTTCTGAAGCTCCTCTGATTTCTGTTCAAACTCAGTCTTCAAAAACCTTATTCAAATGATTTCATTCCATTATTTCCAGGGTTTCTAAGACAAGAAAGAGCATCCCAGGGGTGCCTGTCTGAAGATGACATCAGTTTCAAAAGGCAAACCTCTCCAGGTTACCTGAGTCCTGAGAAAGCTCAGGAAAGAAAGACTTTCTGCAGGAAGAAACTGACCTGCTTCTAGACTCCCAGGTCACGTGAGTTTTCCTAGGGATGGATACATTCAGGCCATCCCTCTGCTAGCAAATGCTCAGCAAAGGTCATGAGCAGATCTGGTCCATTAACCACAAACAGCTAAACAACAGGGTCGGGGGAGGCTTTTAAAGTCTTCTATCCATTACCAAAATCCATTCACTCAAGCATGTCTTTAACAGAGCTTGCTGTATTAGGGGCTTGTGTGTCTATGTTAGGTGGCACCAGAAGACACAAAAGGAATGTAAGGTCCCTTGAGGAATTCCCACTCACCTTGGGGAGCAGGCATAGAACATAACTGTTCACCAGAGGAACCACCATGTACCCCAAACTACAAACACAAGTACTGAACAGATCAGCTAGTGGGAGAGTGATCAGAACAAGAGTTCCTGTAACAATACCCATCTTTAATAGTTTCAAAATGCTAGAGATTGGCAATCACACTCTCGCGCATTGCCTCGCTTACTCCTCAAAACAACTCTGTGGGATAGCTATCAGCCTCCTTTTTTTGTTTTTTTTTTGAGACGGAGTCTGGCTCTGTCGCCCAGGCTGGAGTGCAGTGGCCGGATCTCAGCTCACTGCAAGCTCCGCCTCCCGGGTTTAAGCCATTCTCCTGCCTCAGCCTCCCAAGTAGCTGGGACTACAGGCGCCCGCCACCTCGCCCGGCTAGTTTTTTGTAGTTTTTAGTAGAGACGGGGTTTCACCGTATTAGCCAGGGTGGTCTTGATCTCCTGACCTCGTGATCCGCCCGTCTCGGCCTCCCAAAGTGCTGGGATTACAGGCTTGAGCCACCGCGCCCGGCCCAGCCTCCTTTTACAAATGAAATTATATTCAGAGATTAATGCAAATGGTAGGACTGGAACCTGGACCTACTGACCCTAAATCCTTGCACTCTTTCTATGACTCTGCCAGGAGTGCGTGTTTGCTCCTTGGTTGATCATCAGACCTCGGCAAGAGACCCAATGACTTTTGTAGAGACACACAGCAAGTTCGAGTCATTTAATCCCAGGCCTCACAACAGATAATCTGATGCTGCTCCCAGAATACCTTTCAACTGGCATCCATCGGGGTGCATGCCTGAGCTTCACCTTGGTACCAAGAACAGGAAAAGTTAACATGATTACCAAGAGAAGCTTCTGAAAGAGGCGATGCAACCTCATCAGAAGGGTATGAGGGCAGCAGAACAGACCTGGGCATGAGGGATGTAAAGGGTAGTAAGAGGGTCATCAGAAGGGCTGGTGATGGTCAGTACCATCAGCCCAGGCCACATTATCCTGAAAACCCATAGCGAGATGTCTGTCTGGGTTTGTTCAGGCTTGTCCTTATAGCTGAGGGTTTTAGATGTCTCCTTCAAGAGTTCCGTATGCAATGGCAATGAATAAAGCTTCACAGAAAGAAAAGAAGCAATCTAAATCGTCTCTGATTTCTCTCCCTTATTTTCCCCAAGTTGGCATCAGGAGTTTGGCTAGAGCTTAAGGGATTTCTACACACTGATCTTACTAGACAGCCTCATCTATTTAACTGGACCAGTCTAGAGGGAAAGAACAGAGCCTTGGCTTCTGGCCTGGATTTAATGACTGTACATGTTTATTTCCTCCATTAAATTGTACACACCATACTGATTGATTTTTTTTTTTTTTTTTTTTTTGAGACAGAGTCTCACACTGTTGCCCAGGCTGGAGTGCAATGGTGCGATCTCGGCTCACTGTAACCTCTGCCTCCTGGGTTCAAGCCATTCTCCCACCTCAGCCTCCTGAGCAGCTGGGATTTCAGGCACCCGTTATCATGCTCGGCTAGTTTTTGTATTTTTGTAGAGATGGGGTTTCATCACGTTGGCCAGACTGGTCTTGAACTCCTGACCTCAGGTGATCTGCCTGCCTCGGCCTCCCAAAGTGCTGGCATTATAGATGTGAGCCACCGCGCCCGGCCTGGGTCTTACCCAAAGTAGCAGAAGTATTTGATCACCGTGTTGAATTAAATTGAACAAATACACTTGGCTTTGCCTCGTGTGACTTTAGGGGAGCTCTCGCATGTCTCCAAACCTGAGCGCCTTCATTTTTCAAATAGGAAGGAATTCCTGTTTGTCCCGCTGACCTCATACAGCTGCCACCTGTCATGAGGACTGAGTATGATCACGTATCATGTTGCACGAGCAGTACTCACAGTTTCTAGTCCCATACAAACACAAAGGTCTAGTTTGATCACTCACGAACACCTGCTTGCAGGTGGCCCTGTGTTGGGTATATCGTACATTAGGAAATGTCCTGTACATCGTTTTTCTGTCAAGACTTCCACACAGTAAGCCCTTACTAAGGATCTTCTGTACCTCGCTGATTCCACTGGCTAAGCACCCCCAAGACCAGAAAAGCAAAGTTCTTCCTGAGGCTGCAACAGCCAGTGTGGTGTTGTTCCCGCAGCCTGGGTACACACATGCCAGACCTGATAAAAAACAACAGGAAGAGCTGAGTGCCTTCAGGACATCCGAGTGTTACTCCTGTGGGCCACGTGCTGACTTTATTTAAAGATCAAATAAAGGCACTCTGGCTAGCACTGGGCAAAAATGAGCACGGGGGAATCTTATTTTTAAGAATCCCTCAGGCATTTGTCATTTCTCTCAGGTCCCTGTGGGCGGCTGCCAATGTTACGGGATCAGCCGGCCCCCGGACACGCCCTGAGCAACCCTGATGCCCGATCCTTCCACCGCCCCTCTTCCGCACACAAGGGCATGGCGGCCCAGAGCGTCCTGTTCAAGTGTCAGGTGCTTCCTGTGATGCCCACACGCCAGGTCTCCATATGACCCACCGGTGCCTGGCTAGGTGAGCATGTGAGCTCTCCTTTGGAAGGTCATGGACTGGGGGAGAGGAAGTTCTGCTGGGGTGGGAGAGCCAGGCAGCAGAGAGCCCCGGGCTCCTCTGGGCAGAGGAGACTCCCTGAAAGCGGGTGAAACTAACCATCGCGTTTTAACAAGGTATTTCAACCCTAAACCACTTCTGCCATTTACTTTCTTGACACTTACTGCTAGAACTGTATTCACCGACCTCCTTCCCTTCCTCCTTCCTCCTTCTCACAATAATGAATACTTCCTAAGTTCCAGATCCCTTGCATGGCACTGAGCTGGTTACCAAGATAACCACGAAGTCCTCACGCTCTCCCGGGGGCAGGGGTAGGGGTGGCCATCAGGTACGCCCACTGCGATGTGAAAAGGGCTCTCCTGGCAGGGTGGGCAGAGAGCTGCAGGGGTAGGACGGCAGAGTAACACTGGAGTTAGGCCTTAAAGGATTACAGAGTTCTGTCAAGCCCAGGGGTTGTGATGGGGAGAGGGTTTAAGGCAGAGGAAATAGCTGTGTGAAGACGGAGGAGTGAGAAGTTCAGGGCCACGGTGGGTCCTGGTGAGCAGCAGTGAGCACGGGGTGGGTGGAAAGGGAGAGAGGAAGGGCGGGGAGAAGAGGCTGCAAAGGTGATCTGCCACAAAGAGGGTCAAGGGCTTGCCATCCAAGGGATATGGACTGTGTTCCGTGGGCAATGGGGAGGAGGCACAAACGAGTTGACCTTGTGGAGAGGGCACAGGAGCAGTGGTATTCTGAGGCTGGTTTGCACCAGGGTGCAAGAGTAATTGTTAAGATTATTTTTACAAGAATGTTGATTCTACATTTAAAATCGGCCATGGTTGGCATGCCTGCATCACAGAAATAGGCAAATGTCACAAAGCAGGTTTTTTTTCCAGAGTGGTTGTTAAACATTTACCAGCACACATTGAGCATGCGTGTGTATGCATGCACACATATGTAGAGCTGCTAACCAATAACAAAGGGGTCCAGCAACGGCAGAGAAAAAGGATGCCAGGCAGAACTACGTGAGATCTTGGCACACTCACCAGTCTCAGATTCTTCATTGCTTGGGGAAACATGCCTTGATGTAGCTGCAGTTTGCCAACTTTCATCACTTGAACCCCTCTGACAGGATGGCTTCCTGGGAAAAAAATCCTGGAAGAAACCACACAGCAAACAGTGTCAGCGGCTCTCACCTTTGCAGTAAGCATTTCGTCAGGAGACTATGAAAGTAGGAGCAAACACCAGCTGTGAATGTTAATGAGGAAATTAGCTTTGCAATCCAGGAGAATGCAGTACTGAGGGGAATTAATACACAATCCACAACTGGTCTCCAGCTCCTCCGCGTTTTGTGTTAGGGAAAAAAAATTATAGGACTAGAGGGTCTCCCTCATAAACACTAGAGAAGAGAAACAAAAGTTTGGAGCTCTGCGTTGATATCTGGGAGGGATGCGGCGGGGAGAACAGGTGCTGACCTTCTCCTCCAGGCTCTTCCATGAAGCATTAGCATTAGCACTAGCGGAGCCCTGGAACAGAAGACTGCCTCTCAATACATATTTATTGAATAAATAAAGTTTTCATGATCCCCCAACTAGATACTGCCACATCCCCCTTTTAACCACAGAGCCCTTTGATTGAATCTCAGCTTTGGAGTCCATCATGGAACATCTTTCTTATAAGCACGTGTGTATTTATTTATCATCTCACTGGATTATAATGCTTTTTATTCAGGCACCTCATCTGCGTTCTCCATGACGTCTGACATGCAGGAGGAACTCAATCCATACTGGACACCTTTCACAGAGAACAGAACAGAACCCAGTGTCGTCGTGGACCAAAGAAAGAGGACTGCACACACCTCCAGCTATGGGGTGTTTCAGACCCTGTGAAGAGCTGTATGACTTCAATTCAACAAGAATTTACCACATTGAATTTAACCAAATATGAGCAGTTTGGCCTCTTCTGGCATCAATACCCGCTACCCCGACTCTTAGAGAATTACTGAGCCCTGCTGTATATGCACAATTGTCTCTGGGGGAAATGCCTAGACACACACACACACACACACACACACACAGTTTAAATGAGCTTTTCAGGCCAGGTGCGATGGCTCCCACCTGTAATCCCAGCACTTTGGAGGCTGAGGCAGGCAGATTGCTTGAGCTTAGGAGTTTGAGACCAGCCTGGGTAACATGGCAAAACCCTGTCTCTATAAAAAATGCAAAAATGAGCCAGGTGTAGTGGAGCATGCCTGTAGTCCCAGCTACCTAGGACACCTGAGTGGGAGGATCACTCAAGCCCAGGAGACTGAGGCTGCAGTTTCACACCACTGCACTCCACCCTGGGTGACAGAGTGAGACCCTGTCTCAAAAAAAGAAGTTTTTTCCTTAAGGCTGAATCATCCCATTAGACACAAGACGCATATTCCTGCAGGAGTTAAAACAAGATTACATGATGGAGCATGAGTCAGCGCCCAAGCAAGGCATAACTTAATGTATGCTAGATGTTCAAGTTTGTTGAACTGAACTGAGAAAATGATACAAGTATTGTGAAGACAAAGAGGTGACTGATGGCTGGACCGGGGAAGGCTTCCTGGAGCAGGGAAATTGGACTTACACTGGCTCCCAAGGATTTGGAGAGGCTTGGCTGGGTAGGAGAAGGGAAGTGTATCCCAACCGTCAGAGAGAACGAGTCAGGGCTCAGTCTAAATGCGGCTTCTCCAGGGACGGAGGTGCCTGCCACAGACATCAGTAAGATAATCCTAGAATCCATCAGTTATACAGGGCTTGCCATGTGCCAGGAACTGTTCCAACTGCTTTTCATCCATGAACCCAGAGAACCCCATCTAAGCTCTATTATGTAATAGTGATGAGGCAGATTTACCAGGAGAGACAGGTATGTTCTCTGACAAGTGCACACATATCTGCAAACCATTCCCTCTCGCTGAATCTTAACTCTTCCCCCCACGAAATGTGATATGGAAACATTTGTTTTCATTCATGCTCTTAAAAAAGTAGAAAGCAGTACCTGGGAGGAAAGTATTTAAACCGACAGAAGATTGGGCATGCCTCTTTTAAAAAGCTGAAAAGGGGCTGGGCGCGGTGGCTCACACCTCTAGTCCCAGCACTTTGGGAGGCCGAGGCGGGCAGATCATGAGGTCAAGAGTTTGAGACTAGCCTGGTCAATATGATGAAACCCCGCCTCTACTAAAATTACAAAAATTAGCTGGGCGTGGTGGCGTGCGCCTGTAGTCCCAGCTACTCGGGAGGCTGAGGCAGAACTGCTTGAACCTGGGAGGTGGAGGTTGCAGTGAGCTGAGATCGCGGCACTGCACTCCAGCCTGGGCAACAAGAGCAAGACTCCATCTTAAAAAAAAAAAAAAAAGAAGCTGAAAAGGGAGCAGAAGGGGGAACAACAAAGGAGACACCTGGGTCCTGGATTTTTCTTCATCACTTTACCTCTCAGCCCTTACAAAATGAACATCATTATCTACTTGTGTAGAAATAACTTTAAGACCCCCAGACAAAGGGCATAAGTGCAGGATGCCATTCTCAGAGGGTAATTGCCCTGGTCACTTTCCTTGAAAAGCACACCTGGATTTGGGGTGTTCTATTATTGCTATGAATGTGGCATTATTAAATTTAAAGGTCAAAAAGTGATTTTACACTAACAATCACTCCACAAAGTGGATGTCTGTCATGTCAGTTAGAAGAAGGAAAGAAGATTTCAGTTCTACAACGGCAGAGAAAGCGGTGCACCATTACGCCATGACAGGTACCTGCCCCGGTCACTCGGATATTTCAAAATGAAGTAGAGCTCACTAAGGAGAGCATGAGGAAGCGCTTGTAAGGGGGGACTTCCAAATAAATATTTACAGGGCAGTCTCACAGCTCTGTGGGGCTGCCGATGGCGGGCCTGGTTTGCTTCTGGAGGCCTCCCAGTTGCGATACAGAATAAAAATCATGATTTCTTGCTGGAGTATAGCTCCAAGGAGAACTGGTCAAGCTCGCTCCTGCTGGGAGATTCTCCAAGGGTGTGGCCTTCCATCCACTTTATGGTGTAGAGCAGGGATGGGGAGAGAAGAGGGCCCGGAGGTAGTGGTCTTGACAGGACAAAAAGACAGCCATCTTTTTGACAGGACTGTCAAAAATAAAGACCACGATTAGAGTCCAAAATGAAGCAGCAATCAGGTGTGTCCAAGGACTGTGAGGACTAAAGCAGGAGTCGGAGTGAGAAGGTGAGGGGAAGGTGCACCTATGAGATGCTGGATTCCGGGTCCGGCCCTGTAAGTTATCTGAAGTCCAACGTGAGTCCCTGCCCTTGGTTAGCACGTAGTTTGCAGGTGAAGCAAATGAAATCATGATACAGAAAGGCGTGTGACAGCCACCTGACCAGGGCACAGACAATGTGTGCTCTGGGAGCAACCGGGACCACAGTGATCAGGGGAGTGGCAGAGTCTCAGCGGGTTTCCACTGGAGATGATGATGGGATCCTCGGACAAGGGAAGGGATGGATGCTTGCTCTGGTGATGGAATGGGAGGCTGAATGCCAAGGGGCAGTGAGCATGCTGGTCTGGCCAGCAGAGGAGGGGAGTGGGGAAGGAGGTGCACTGGAGGCCAGGCTATGCAGAGGCACACGCACAAAGCTACAACTCTGCACTTCCCTTGCCAGCAGTGAGGCACTACCAAAGGGGGCTGAGGATATTTCATCAGAATAGAAAACCAAGAACATTGGAATACAGACCCTAGAGGCAAAAAGACTTGAGGTAGGATGGTGGCAATATCAACAGAAGAGAAGGACTTGGTACAAGAAAGGTTATGCGGGTGATTTAACAGAATCTGGGGATCCAAGGGGGTGCAGTGGAGTCTGAGCTGACTCCATGATTCAGAAATAAACACCTCCACAAAAACATACAAGCAAACCATATAATGAAATCATTCAACACGGCAGTTTGTTTGGGTGTTATAAACTTTCCTTTCATAGGTATAATGCTGGCAATCACATGTTCCAGAATACTTGGCCTAGATTGGAAAAAAATGTTTTAGGTGTTTCTATGGTGAATAAGTGCATAAGAAGAAATGGGTTTAAACACGCACAGAAAAGAAGGAAATGTGCACACCAGCTTTAACTCAGACCCATAAGCACCAAGATCTTACTGATATATTTCATAGGGAGGCTGAAGGTCAGGGAACTGGGATCTGAAGTCAAAAGGATGTGGAGAAGAAATATCTCAGAGATCCTGACAGGCTGAGGTTGCTGATCTCTATTGGTTCTACGTGACGCAACTACCAATGGCATTATTCAGATAGCAGCTCTGGCATTTATGGGATAGGAAAACGCCTTTGTTGTTCAGGGCTACTGCCTTGTTCCCTCCAAAATGCAGATGCTGAAACTCAATGGCCAGTGTGGCAGTGTTTGGAGGTTGGGCCTTTAAGAGGTGATTAGGTCACCAAGGCTCCTTCCCTTGCAAATGGGATTAAAGCTCTTATAAAACAGGTTTCACGAAGTATTCAGCTTGTTTGCTTTCCACTGGGTAAGGACAGAGTGTTTCTCCCCTCCAGAGGATGTAGCAACAAGACATCATCTTGGAAATGGAGAGTAGTCCTCACCAGACAACCTGCTGGCTTGGATTTTATGGCTTGAACTTCCCAACCTCCAGAACTGTGAGAAGAAAAAAAAAAATTCTGTTCTTTGTGAATTACCATCTATGGTATTTTGGTATAGCAGCACAAAGTTAAGACAATTATTTTTAAAAAACTGATCCAAAATATATTACTGAACCTGGAAGGAGAACTTAATCTGCCTGTTTAGACTGTATTTTAGAGTAGCTAAATAGCTCCAGTTGTATGAATTTTAGCTGATAAATGTGGAATGATGATGGAATTAGAAAAATCATTTTGCAACTCCTAGAGAATTATTTGACTGAGGGGAGAAAATATCACTCAATGAAACCATTAGATAAAAGGATAGTAAAGAATTGTATAGTGGATGGATTAATTTGTTACCACCTGAATCCACTGATCAATCTTAGCATCACCAAAGTAGGATAACTAGATGCTAAGTGCCATCGGATGCAGAAGGAATTATTTTTGACTACGTATCAACTATCCTTGTGAAACAAAACAAAACCCCACACACTGAAGCTGAATCTAATCAAGCCTGCAAAATTAAATCCCATTTCATACGGAAAAACAAGGGACAGAGGAACAAGTAAAGCAGTCAGCTGAATCTGGGGTATGGGAAATTTTACAAGCCTGGACCCAGGATCTTCAACAAGTCAATCACAGCAAAAGAAAAAGATGGTAGCAAGAGAAGAATACTATAGATGAAAAGAGATGTAGGAGATTTAACAGTCACATACGAGGTGCAGACCTCGTGTATCCATACTCACCCAAGACAACTGTAAAAAGATATTTCTGAGACAACCCAGGGAATCTGAGCATGAAACGGCATTGTGGATGGAAGAAAAAATGTCCACATTTTTCAGGAGTACAAAACTGAGGTGCACATGAATTAAATGACCTAAAACCTAGTATCTGAGATTTCACTTAAATCTAGTCACTCCTCTGTATGCACAAGACGTTAGTTCCAGGATCCCCACAAATACCAAAGTCTGTGGATGTTTAAGTCTCTTACAGTCGGCCCATGGTATCCCCGGGTTATAAATCCCCGGGTTATAAATCCCCAGGTTCAGCATCTGCAGGTTCAACCAACTGCAGATCAAAAACACAGTTGGCCCAGCATATCCACATGTTCTGCATCCAGTTCAATCAAGCACAGATCACTCAATGCAGAAGGCATGAATTTGGAGGGCCAACTGTATCTTCAGCAGATTTTCAGCTTCCCACAATGGTGGAGTAGCTTATTTCAGACCAAGCAGCTTATCTGCTGCTGAAAACAGGAAAACATAGACCACAAAGTATTTTTAAGAATCTGTTTGAAGGTATCAAGGAGGCACTGAGGCAGCAAGATCTTGAAAAGTCAGGATCATGGAAAGAATGCAAGGTGAACCTTGTATTCATTGGTGCGTTTCCCTTTGATGATCTTCTAGTAGACACAGGCTCACCAGCTGAGCAGTGTTTCTGGCAGTCTCATAGAAAAGGAGACACAGAAACTGGAGTTCAGGGATCCACAATGATAACAAGGAGTTCTAGTAAACATCCCTGGCTCTTGATTCTGACCACCAAAGGACTACAATCTATCTAGGCATAGTGCAGTAAATTAGAAATAAAGCAGCCAGTACAAAGAATGAATCACTTCAAATCCTAAATGGATTAAGGTATGATCTCTTTCTATCCTGATTCCCAGAAGCAAAAGTAAACATCTCTGAAGGAGACAACATTATCTCCAGCCTCAACTTTCCTCACATTTTCTGCATCATGTTCTGCATTTGGTAACAGTATAACCCAGCATACGAAAAGACAAGAACTCTCTGAAAACCAAGAGAAACAACACAGACAGTGAGACAGACCTACAGGTACTGAAATAGTAAGGTTCTCATACACGGACTTTAACTCATAAATATGTTTGAGAACTTCAATAATAGGTAAGAATTTTAGCAGAAAATCAGAAATTATGTAAAAAATAACCAGTGGAAGTTTTAGAACTGAAAAGTAGAAAACTAAAATTAAGAACTGAACAGCTTAACGTTAGATTAGTCAGAGCTGAAGAAAGAATTAGTGAACTGCATGGTAGATCAAATGAATATCTCCATCAAAATACACAGAGACAATGGAATGGAAATAAACAGGGGCACAGGCCTCGTATGTGTCAACCAGAATCTCAAATGAGAGAAAGGAGAGAATGGGGCAGAAGTGATAGATAGATAGGTAGGTAGGTAGGTAGGTAGGTAGATAGATAGATAGATAGATAGCTGTAATGGTGGAACATTTTCAAAACTAAAGACAGCAAGTCACAGATTCAAAAATGCTAAGAACTGCACAAAGACTAAAATAATTCAACAAAGGGAAAAAGAAGGAGGATGACGGATAAGGTAAGTGTGGCAAAATCTTGATAAGAATTACTGAAGCTGGATGATAGACATATGAAAGTTCATATTACTCTATTTTCGTGAACATTTGAAAAGTTTCATAATCGGGGCATTGGATTTTACTTTTTCACTTTTAGAAATGATGGACTTTGGTAGATAGCCTCAAGTTTCAAAAGATTTGGAATTTTTCTTTTGGAAATTTTGAGCCTTCTGCAGAAATAAAATGATCCATTCAATGAACAGTATACAACAGCCTTCCCATGTTGTTTCAAGACATTAGACATAGACTTGATAGCTAGAATAATAGCAGAGGGAGCAACAGCCCACATTCAACATTAAAAGGCTTGGTTTTAGGTCTTAAAGTAAACGTAGAAACTCAGTGTCATGTGCCAGGAGTAAATGGGCAAAGAGGCAGGAAAGGCACATCAAGTCAGTCATCCGATGTTCCTTAGGCTCTGTTTAATTTAAAGCAGCAGTTTTATGGAAGTTATTTATGCCTTTGTGGTAGAATAACTTTATTTGTAATATGATACATTTTTGTTGCTGGGGGGGAAAAAGGTCCTAACATCAGGAAACAAAACCAAAGTGGGGGAGGGGAAAGATGGGCCCTACTGTCAAGAAACCACCTCAGAACAAGGAGAACTATTTCTTACCATGACCTTAATTAACCCAGGCTGTTACTCCGGAGAGGTGCTATTTCCCAAGTGGGTGATGAATCATTGCTTCTCCATCACCTCTGCTGCTGTGCTCTGCTGCTGACAGGAGATCAGGGCCATGAATTCTTGTTTCCAAAAGAAAAAGAACTTGGGTTCCAGCCCAGACTGAACCCTCAGCTCTTGTTTGGTCCATGATATGTGCTATTGGCTCCACCTCATTAAGAAAGACGGATCTGCACTCCCCCATCTCTATGTGAGTAACAGAAAGAAAATCCGCAGTGTCACGCAGAATTGGACAACGTCACAGTGAGAGTTTGTCTCATTGCAATGACATTTTTATTGCATTTCTTTTACTCCATAAACTGAGATACATTCTACTTCTCTCAAAAACTTTCACCAAATAGGTCCTTCACTCAAAAGGTGGGGTTTAGGCCAGGCGCCATGGCTCACACCCTTAATCCCAGTGCTTTGGGAGGCCAAGGAGAGAAGACTGCTCCAGGCCAGGAGTTCAAGGGCAGCCTGGGTAACACAGTGAGACGCCATCTCTACAAAAGGAAAAAAATAATTTAATTAGTCAGCCATGCATGGTGTTGCACAGCTGTAGGCCCAGCTACTTGGGAGGCTGAGGTGGGAGGATCGCTTGAGCTCAGGAGTTTGAGGCCGTAGTGAGCCATGACGGTGCTACTGCACTTCAGCCTGAGTGACAGACAAGACTATCTCTAAAAATAAATAAATAATTTTTTTAGAAGTAGGGTTTTCTTACTCTTACCAGTTTGACAATTAAGAGTTACTTGCACATGATCCATTATTGGAATCTTTAATCTGATAATAAGAATAAAAGAGACTTTTGATTATCTGAAATGTCCATGTTATTCACACTTAGGAGCACAGAGAGTAGGAAAGCAGTAGATAAATTAGAATGAAGGAGATAACAAGATTTGGGCTGAAGATATGGCTCTTTCAATTAGTTGAGTGACTATTCGCAATGTGATAAGAGATTGGAGAGCATCTGGAAATGTATACAATTCCATACAAACACAAACTAGTATTAAGTTTCCAGTGCTAGTAAATGTATGGTAATTAGTGGAATGCACTGTTACACCCACATGGAGATTACACGCTGGGGGCGGGGGGAATCACTCAAATAAAAAGCATGATAGCATCAAAATGGTTATTTTCCACAGCCAAAAACAAACAAACAAAAAACCACTTGAACTACCTTCTACATTTCCCTGTCTCTTTTAAAATACAAGTGGCATGGGCAGCAACACACAGGAAAGCCTGGAGTAGTTGAGATGATTCTGGATGAGCGTCCTCATTAAGGGAAAGACTTATGTTGCAGATAGGGCTAAGCATCCAATAATGAGCCAAACCTGGGTTTTGGTCTTTCCTTCTAGAAAACACACTGAGAAACTACTGCCTATATTTGTAACTTTTATATTAAGCGTGTTCAATTATTTTCATTTCATGCCGGACTTAAAAATTTCCTCACTCCCTTGCTCACGAGCAGCCTGGCTGGCAGACAGGAAACCTCAGGGGCTGTGTGGTTGGCCCTCAGTGTGGCACGGGGTGAGGACTGGCCAGCACCTTCCAGGCAGGCAGGATGGTCCTCCACTTCATGTAAACAGTTTCCTCTTGAAGACTCGTAAGAGTGATAATGCTGTCCTTTTGCCTGTCTCATATATGACAGCACTAATTTTTTAGGGTATGAAACATTTGATGACATCTTGAAGGATTTCAGAAAGACTGGCTACCATGACTGAAGTATAAAATAACCATAATTTAGTTTAATACATCCTTGAGAAAAAAATGGTAATGAGATTTTCCCTACAGAAACTGCGTTTATCCTGTATAGTCTACCCTTATTATGTGGGCAATAAAAGATACCTCTAAGGTTCTAAAGCCCTCAAAAGATGGTCATATCACTGAGGTCATTCCTCAAGAAGAAACTGACAGCAGAAATTTTAAAATTTTCAGAAAAGTTTAAATTTATTAGAACGTTTTAGTTCAAGTTTATAAAAGCTGGTTTACATTCTACTCCTAGAAATGCAGCAGGCATGGTAGCTATACTGATTCAATGGAAACATACTGAAAACAATGCAACATGCTTGATGAAATATTCTAAAAAGCAGTAAGATGCTGGCAAAATAGTAAGGCACTGTCAGGCCAAAATGTGAGTGAAGAAGGACTCCTGACAAGTAAGCAGAATGGCCCAACTGCTGGTCCGCCCGGAGTCTCTGTCCTCCCCTGCTCTGCGGGGCTTGGGGGACCAAAGAGCGAGTCCACTGTCTCCCCAGCAGGATGGGGTCTAGTAGGAAATCCTTCCTTTTGGCCAACTTATTTGGAATGGTGAGTAAGACATGACTGCAGATAACAGAAGGAAACAGATTATATTCAAAAGAGTCACAGAGAGCTGACAGGCGGCTGCAAGAGTGGAAGCTGAAAGCCAGTGGAATGACATCTCCCATGCGCCGTAGGAAAACAAACTCCTCCTCTAGAATTCTACATCCAAAAAGACATCTTTCAAGAATAAGGTTGAAGAGCTGAAGGGTGCAGGGCTTCTGATGATGATGAAAATGTTCTAAAATTGACTGTAGTCATGGTTGCACATATATTTAAATATATTGAAAACCACCGAAGTATACACTTTAAACGGATAAATTGTAAGCTGTATAAATTGTCTCTCAATAAATCTCTTAAAAAGGATAAAGATGAAATAAAAATATCTTTAGACAAAGAAAAATTGAAAATGTGTCACCAGATCTTCACAAAAGGAATTTCTAACATTCTAGGTAGAAGGAAAGTCATCCCAGATGGATGGTGTAAGATACAAGAAAAAATGGACAAAGAGAATGCTTAATATGGGCAAATCTATGAATACAGACAAAATAATTTTTGTGGGTTAACAATATGGTAAAAAATTAAAATACACAATAATCGTAGCATATACATCAGTCGGAGAAACAGTCGGATCCAAGCATTCTAAAGCCTCTCTACATCCACAAAGCGCCTGAGAAAGTAACATACTTTCTTTACAATTCTTAAATAGTTCATCTGTGACTTATATATCCTTCACAATATATGATTTATTTAATAATTTTAAACATCTGAAAAACTGATTTAGTGTTCTAATTTCTTAGTACAAAGCCAGTTTGCGGAGAGCAGTCAGGTTAATAGGTAATCTAGGGATTTAATGATCTCAGAGATTGAGTGTTAAATCAATAAGAAAGGAACACTGTGGTTCAAAAATACCTACATACCCTTCCCTTGCTTGGAAAGAAAAGATGAGAGTTACAAAACTTAAACATGAATAAAAATCTGCACAATGTACTTTAAGATAGAAGATGAAATATAGTTTGGCATCAGTGAGCTCACCAAGCTGTATGTATCTGTATCTACAATGTTGTTTAACACTATACTTATGTGTTGTTGTTGACATATATTTTAGTGTTACTGGTACTCTTATTGAAATCAATCACTACAGATGCCAAAGTACTCAGAGCCCACAGACCTTGAAGAAGTCACAGGATGGGTTTTCACAGCACAGGTGTTGGGAGGTTCTGGGAAGCAGAGATGTTCTCTTCTTTGAAGATTTTTGAAGAGAAAATACAGCCTGTTGTGGCAGAGTAGCTAGCACTGCTTAGAGGCAGAAGCATGAGAAAGCGAGGCGATAGCGGAGGTTGGTAAACTTCACCTCACAAGCCAAATCCCACGAGCGACATGCTTTTGTAAATAAGGTTTTGTGAGGACACAGCTGTGACCATTCATTTATATATTGTCCACAGGTGCTTTCAAGCTACAAGCGCACAATTAAATAGGTGGCTGTGTGGCTTGCAAAGCTGAAAATATTTACTACCTGGCTCTTCACAGAACAGTTGCTGACGCTTGCTCTACAACAAAGGAGTTACTAAAAATAAGAGGCGAGGAAGAGGATCCCTTACAAAAATTATCCTGTAATGGACAACCATGGGTATGTAAGCTTGATATTTGTAGATATAGACAAACTGGTTCCAAAATTTCTATGGAAACACAAAGGAATTAGAATAGTGTGAGTAGTTCTAAAAAAGAATAAAACTAAAAGGTTCACACAATCCAATTTTAAGACTTACTAGAAAGCCACAGCACTCAAGACAGCGTGGCATTGGCAAAGAGATAGACACAAAATGAACGGAACACAATAGAAATTCCAGAAATTGATTCACACAAATGTAGCCAATTATTATTTCTTCTTTTTTGTTACAAAGGCATAAGAACAACTCGATGGAGTAACGATGGCATTTTTAACCATCCTCAACAACACCTGTTATCTACCTTTTCTATTATATCCATCCCAGTGGGGCTGCAGTGCTCTCTCACTGTGGTTTTGATTTGAATTTCCCTCATGGTTAATCATGCTGAGCATCTTTTCATGTGTTTATCAGCCATTTGGATATCTTCTTTGGAAAATGTATAGTCCAGTCTAGGAAGGAAAACAAACTTCAACCTGAACTTCATAACTTATATCAAGGTCAATTATGAGGCCATGAACTCAAATAGATCATTGATCTAAATACAAACTTGTAAAAATGTTAGAAGACATAGGAGAAAATCTTCATGACCTTGAGTTAGGCAAGAGTTCTTATATATGACACCAAAAGCATGATTCATAAAAGAAAAAAAAATGGAAAAATTAGATTTCATCAAAATTAAAAGCATTTACTCCATTTAAAAGATGGAGGCCTGGCTTGGTGGCTCACCCCTGTAATCCCAGCACTTTGGGAGGCCAAGGCAGGTGGATCACTTGAGGTCAGGAGTTGGAGACCAGTCTGGCCAACATGGTGAAACCCCCGTCTCTACTAAAAATACAAAAATTAGCTGAGCATGGTGGTACATGCCTGTGGTCCCAGCTACTCAGAGGCTGGGGCAGGAGAATCACTTGAATCTGGGAGGCGAAGGTTATAGTGAGACAAGATTGTGCCACTGCACTCCAGACTGGGCGACAGAGTGAGACTATGCCTCAAAAAAAAATTAATTAATTAAAAATTTTAAAAAAGAAACTCTGTCTGATACCTATGTGTTCAGAGCTTTCTTTGCTCAGGCACCCTCTTCCTCTCACAGTCTCTGATGGCCAGGTGAAAAGGCTAGTTCTTTACCCTCCCTCTAAACCAGTGATGTGTCCCTCCTTCTAGATTGTGGAAGTGTGTATGCATTTCCTATGCTGAATTATAGAACCAAATCCCTACTTAGAGGTCAAATCACTGTAATTCCTTTCATCTTGTTCCCAGAGGAGACCCTGCAGCCATGAATAATCTTACTTCATACTTATCAACTTGTAAGATTTTGACAGTTTTTGGTAATGCACAAACAGCCATAAATACTGCTCAAGCAGTATTTCTCCAAGGGAGGAAGAAAGGGAAAAAGATGAGGGAAGAGTAAACATTCATGAGAAGAAAGATTTCTCCCCTTTGGGAATCTGTTTATTTTGCCATCGTCAAAGTGAGTCAGGAATTCAAACTCCTGACAGCACAGAAGTGGCAAAACCATTTGGGTTTGACTTGATGGTCCTGAGAAACTGCTGCTCATGCTTTTCAGATTCTGCAAATATAATTAGTGGCTTGTTTGCTATTTTGGCAATTTAAAGCAGGGGGTAGGACTGCCTGTGACAAAATCAGTAATTGAATGATTAAACTAGATGCTCATAGTCAAAATGGCATCTGACAATGTACCTCTAATACAACATTCCCAATTTATTTTTAAAATACCTATTGAGATATAAAAACAGATTTAAATATAAAACAATTAAATTCAACTTAAAACACTTTAAAACTAGGGCCAATGCCTGAGTCTAGGAAGAGACCACCTGATGCCAGAGTCTAAGAGGTCTTCTGAGCTGCAGTTTGGCTGAGGGCCATGCGTCGTGAAATGCTATGAGGGTAAGACAGCCTGCTTGGAAAGAGTGACAAGGACCCTTCACACTGTCTGAATCATGGATCGGAAATCAAGCCTGCACCAAGCGAGAATCTGCACAACTGTCTGTGCACCATGTGGGGCTGGCTTCCACAGCCGACAGACTTACTCACTGTGGGCCCTCTCTCCTCAGCCAGTTCAGACCTTTATTCCACAGACAGACTTTAACTCCTGGGAAAAAGCAGGGTAGAGAGCGGAGAGAAGTGGAAGGAATGGCGTCACGCTGAATACTGGCCTCAGCAGATCTCATACGTAACGTGACAAGAGAAGGCTGAGCTACGAGGAGCCTTGACAGAAGTACATTCTATAGTGTTTAGTTTTCAGTGTACTTTGTTTCATGTACAAGAAAAGCAAGATAAGAGAAGATGCCATTTCAGTCAACCAGTTCCCAATAGATAAAAACACCCTGGATTGTGAGAACGGGCTGTAGGCTGAGCATCTCCATCTGCTGTCCAGTTACAGATCTGATGAGGGAATCCAAAGAGCACTGAGTCAAGGGCAACGTGTGTACTATTTCCACCAGCAAGCATTAATACTGAATGTTTTTGCACTAAAATGGGGGAAAAGGCAAGGATGTCTGCCATCCATACTCATATTCAACGTAATACTGGAAGTACTGGCCAGTGTCATAAAGCAAGAAAAAAAAATAACAGGATATAGAACAGAAAGGAAAAAATAAGCTGCCCCTATTTATAGGTAACAGGATTGCCTATGTAGAAAATCCCAAGGAATTTTCAAAAACATTTTTAGATCTAATAAGTGAATTAAGTAAAGCAGCAGGACAAACTCAACACACGAAAATTAATCATGCATCTACAGACTAGCAAGACATACATGAAAACCAAAATAAACACAGTAATACAAAATTACTTAGGTATGAATTTAAAATTGAATACTTAGGTACACATCTAAAAATACCATGGACAGTATCTGTATACTAAAAGTACAAAACACAGATGAAAGATCTAAATAAATAAAGAGCTTATACTGTGTTCGTGCATTGGAAGACCCAATATAGTGAAGTTCTCAATTCTCTCCAAATTGATATATAGGCCAATTTCTATCAAAACCCCAGCAAGAGTTTTTGTAGATATAGACAAGAGTATTGTAAAATTAGCATGCAAAGGGAAAGGAACTAGAGAAGCTAACACAATTTTGGAAAAGGAGCAAAACTGGAGATTCATGTGATCTGATTTCAAGTGTTTCTACGGAAGTACACTACTCAAGACCAGAAGTAGCAAGCACTAGTTCTCTTGCTAATTCTGGGATGTTCACTTATCACACTGCTCCCCTGTTCCCAGTTTTCCACTGTACTTTGGAAAAGCTAGTTTGGAAGTGTTGCAGGAGAGGTATCTAAGCATCTGTGTATGTCAAATGGTTGTTCTCGTCATCTACTGCTGTGTAAGAAACCACCCCAAAATGGAGCGGTATAAAATAATAACCATTTTCTTAAGGCCACATATTCTGTGGGTCAGAAACTTAGAAAGGGTACAGCAGGGATATCTCCCATCTGTTCTATTATATCTGGGCCTCAGCTAGGATGACTTAAATAGCCAAGGGTGTCTCAAAACAGCAGCAGCTCGAAGATCTATTTCCAAGATGACTTCTTCATTTTCACCTCTGGCACCTGAGCTCAAGTGACCACAACATGAACTCAAGTAGGGACTATCAAGAAGAGTACTTAAGTGGCCTCTCCTTTCAGGTTCTCAAAACATGGCAGCTTGGTTCTAAGAGGGAATGTCACAAGAATGACCTTTCTGGAAAGCCGAGTTTTGCCAAGGACCAAGGCAGAAGCTGCAAGGGTTCATCTACCTTAGCCTTGGAAGTCACACTGATTCATTTCTGCTGCATTCTAGCAGTTACAAGAGCATCACTTAGGGAAAACGAGATTCAAAGGGAGAGAATTTAGATTGAATTTTTTTTTTTTTTTTTTTGAGATGGTGCCTCACTCTTGTTGCCCAGGCTGGAGTGTAGTGGCACAATTTTGGCTCACTGCAACCTCCGCCTCCTGGGTTCAAGGGATCCTCTGGCCTCAGTCTCCTGAGTAGCTGGGGTTACAGGCATGCACCATTGTGCCTGGCTAATTGTTTTGGGTTCTTAGTAAGGATGGAGTTTCACCATGTTGGCCAGGCTGACCTCAAGGTTGGATCAGGTGGATCGCTTGAGGCTCGAACTCCTGACCTCAAGTGATCCATCCTCCTTGGCCTCCCAAAGCGCTGGAATTACAGGCATGATCCATCATGGCAGGCCAGACTCAATGTTTGATGGGGAAACGATAATCTTACATTACAGAGAATGTGGAAGAAGAGATATTATAGTAGACGTCTTTTGAAAATACAAATTGTCACAATGGTTACAGTAAAAAAATCCTCCACTAAAGTAATTTCCACTTTATCCAGGTATTATGTTATAACCTCAGAGCCCCTCTAAGTCCTTTCAATCAACAGACCAAGTTTTTATCACTCACATGGAAGGTTCTATTATACTTGCAGACGCAATACTGTGCCTTTCACATGCTCCCTGCTAGGCGGTCAAAAGGCCAAAGTAGTATTAGTTTACACTCACTTCCCCACTCCCACCTTTGGGGTGGGTGATTCCTCACCATGAGGATCCCTCTGCCCAACCGCTCCCCATCCCCTTGGTGTTTTCTTTCAAAAGACAGGGCACCCCTCCCCCAGAGAGACAGCGAGCAAGTGAGAGAGACAGAGAGCGAGCAAGCAAGAAGCAAAGGAGAGAGCCAGCCAGGGAGCGAGAGACAGCGAGGGAGCGAGAGAAGGAGTGAGAGAGGGAGCGAGAGAGAGAGAGAGAGAGCGAGAGAGAGCAAGGGAGCCAGAGACAGAGTGAGGGAGCGAGAGAGTGTGAGAGCCAGAGAGAGCGAGGGAGAGAGTGAGGGAGTGAGAGAGAGAAAGACAGCGAGAGCGAGCAAGAGACAGTGAGAAAGTGAGGGAGAGAGCAAGAGAGCGAGACAGCGAGAGAGCGAGAGAGAGCGAGAGACAGTGAGAAAGTGAGAGCAAGAAAGTGAGGGAGAGAGCAAGAGAGTGAGACAGCGAGAGCAAGAGAGAAAGCGAGAGAGAGCGAGAGCAAGAGCAACAGCGAGAAAGCGAGAGAGAGAGAGAACAAGACAGACAGCAAAAGCGAGACAGCAAGAGACAGAAAGCAAGAGAGAGAAAGTGAGAGGGTGAGAGCGAGAGAGCGAGAAAGAGAGCGAGAGTGAGAGAGAGAATGAGAGTGAGTGAGAGCGAGAGACAGGCAGACAAGACCTTGCTCTGCCACCGGCTGCAGTGCAGTGCTGTGACTATAGCTCGCTGTAACCTCAAAGTCCTTGGCTCAAGAGATCCTCCTGCCTCATCCTCCCAAGTAGCTAGGACTACAGATGTAAGCCACCATGCCTGGCTAATTTTATTATTTTTATTTTTTGTAGAAATGGGGTCTCGCTATATTGGCCAGGCTGGTCTCAAATTCCTGGCCTCAAGCAATCCTCCCATCTTGGGATTCCAAAGTACTGAGATTACAGATATGAGCCATGATGCCCAGCCAGAATTTTCTAAAAGAGCCTTTTAGGATGCCGCTATACCACGGTTATATTGTATTTTAACTTGTAATTAAAAAAAAAAATCACTCTTGGAGACACTAGATACTACATCTATTACCTAAAAGCTTACCATGATAACTAGTTGAGAACAAAGCTTTGTAAGAATAAGCACTGAGTTGAGTTGGGGTGTGGACGGCGGGATGGTAGCAAAGGATATTACGAAGAGAAAGAAGGCTGCAGAGACCTGGGTATGATATCAAAACAACACAGATTACACCACCTAATAAATGTAAGCCAGTAAGGATGACATCTTCACACACCACAAGCCAGATTCACATCCACTACTTCATTCATTAAAGCTGCACAGTTTATTACGTTGCTAACGCAATGTAGAACCCAAGGTTCCACGAGGCTCGGTGATTTGGCCAAGGCTGCATGGCCACGGAAGGGCTGAGATCAGAACTCAGCCTGTGCTTCCTGAATCCAGGCTCTCTCCAGTCCGTGTCACTGCCTCACTGAACCTCACCGAATGGTCGTGGTCATGTTAACTTCTTATCACACAGCTGAAATATTTCCAATCAACGCAAGAGCCCCAACACACTCTGAGACCACTGAGTATGAACAGCCCAGCATCACCCACCCCGCAGCCCAGCATCACCCACCCTGCAGCGCCCACCAGGTTCACACGTGAAGCCAAATTCATCCCTTCAAACAAACAAACAAAAAGAAAGTGTTAGAAAAACGTGAAACCAGTGAATCTGCCAGCAGGGTCGTTTCACATAGAAAACCTGGAATCCAGCATCCAAATAAACAGCAAAACACTGTTGCTACCAGCTGTGATTCCATTTACGACACCATTTGTGGAAAATATTTATTACAGTCTTCCATTTTCTCAGCACAAAATCAAAGAAAACTGAGAAATGTGACATGACGTTGTCTTCAAAACTCCTGTCACAGAGGAACTCAGCTCTCGTGGCTATTCTCCGAAGACGCTATTGATGTTCTACCGGGTCGATGGAGTGATCTAATTCGCCAGCAGGAAAAAATGCTGGCAAACAGAATTGTGGTCATTAGAGCAGTATCTTTACAACGCCTTCTTCCCCTTTCAATACTTTTCAAGATCACACATCGTGCCACAGGGCCGACCCACAGCCTTGCTATGCCCTGGATATTTCAGTATTTTTTACAGTTGGAAGCAGATTTTTAACGCTTTTGCAAATTACAGCTCTTTTTGCTAAAATGGGCTCGTTTATGCTGCTGGGGAAAGGAGGTCTCTCTGCCTCAGTCTCTCTGAAGGCCTATGCGGCAGCTCTTCACACACAGCTCCCATTACTTCAGGCTCATCAGTTCCTGCGGGGGCAGAGTCTCTTCCACAATCAGTTCATCAGACCTAGTGCTGGACCAGTTCACATTGTGAAATAACGTTGTGAAATAAGCATCATTTGTCTTCACTCCCTTTCCATTCCTCTTAGTTCCTGACAATTTTTCTCTTTCCCTTGGGCTGAAGGACTCACCAATGGCCTTCTTAGTGTGGCCTCACAAATGCTGCCTTCGCCAGAGCAGCTTTCCCCAGAAGTTCCCTCTTTACCCAGTCAAAACTTCCAAGCCTCCTTTGGAAAAGTCTGATCTCATCGGGGTGTTAAAAAAACAAACAAGCAAAACCACCTTATTAGATGAAATTACAGGTGTTAATGATTAATAATTTCATAGATAAGTTTAGATTTTGAGGGAGAAATTCTTACCAACTCAAAACCATTTTTAATGGGTAAAATTTGAGACAACACGACTACGTGCTGCATTTTCATCTGTGGGAAGGAAAAGGATTTTGGGGCACAAGCGACTCCCAGATTCTTCAAAAGCAAACCACAGAGAGTGGAGATTCATGTGTGTGGTAGAGGTCCAAGCACACTATGGGGAGTCGACTTGCGAACTGGGCAATGTACTGGTCACATACTCAACCCTGCTGCTGAAGTGTCCTTTAAAGCACTTAGTCCTGTGAAGCAAATGCAAGATGCATGGATGGGCTTGCAACCACCTGACCAGACTAGCACAGGGAACAGGGCACGGAGAACGGTGAGCAGACTAGCACAGGGAACAGGGCGAGGAGAACGGTGAGCAGGGCACCTATGAAGCACTGCTTCTACTTTCTGAGCTGCTGGAATAGACTACAAGCTTTGTGGTCTGCATTCCTCTACTTCTACTCAGCATTCACATGACTCGGGAGGCCAGATGTTATTCCTGCCTCATGCCTACTAGGTTAAAGGAGCGGGGATGCTTTACTTCCAACTATTGAAATGAATCACAGATTGTTTAGAGCCAGAAGGAAGCAGAGATCACCCACTTCAATCCTGTTACCTTAAAGATGATGAAATAGCCTAAAACACCAAAAGCAATGGCAACAAAAGCCAAAATTGACAAATGGGGCCTAATTAAACTAAAGTGCTTCTGCACAACAAAAGAAACTACCATCAGAGTGAACAGGCAACCTACAGAACGGAACCTACAGATTGCAGAAAATTTTTGCAATCTACTCATCTGACAAAGGGCTAATATCGAGAATCTACAAAGAACTCAAACACATTTACAAGAAAAAAAACAACCCCATCAAAAAGTGGGCAAAAGATATGAACAGACACTTCGCAAAAGAAGACATTTATGCAGCCAACAGACACATGAAAAAATGCTCATCATCACTGGCCATCAGAGAAATGCAAATCAAAACCACAATGAGATACCATCTCATACCAGTTAGAATGGCGATCATTAAAAAGTCAGGAAACAACAGGTGCTGGAGAGGATGTGGAGAAATGGGAACACTTTTACACTGTTGGTGGGACTGTAAACTAGTTCAACCATTGTGGAAGACAGTGTGGCGATTCCTCAAGGATCTAGAACTAGATGTACCATATGACCCAGCCATCCCATTACTGGGGATATATCCAAAGGATTATAAATCATGCTGCTATAAAGACACATGCACACGTATGTTTATTGCGGCACTGTTCACAATAGCAAAGACTTGGAACCAACCCAAATGTCCATCAATGACAGACCGGATTAAGAAAATGTGGCACATATACACCATGGAATACTATGCAGCCATAAAAAAGGATGAGTTCATGTCCTTTGTAGTGACATGGATGAAGCTGGAAACCATCATTCTCAGCAAACTATCGCAAGAACAGAAAACCAAACACCGCATGTTCTCAGTCATAGGTGGGAACTGAACAAGGAGATCACTTGGACACAGGGTGGGGAACATCACACACCAGGGCCTGTTGTTGGGTGGGGGGAGGGATAGCATTAGGAGATATACCTAATGTAAATGACAAGTTGATGGGTGCAGCACACCAACATGGCACATGTATACATATGTAACAAACCTGCACGTTGTGCACATGTACCCTAGAACTTAAAGTATAATAATAAATAAATAAATAGCCTAGAAAAGTTGCCGTAGGCCCATGAAGGCCATGCAGCAAGCTCTAAGCCCCTCAGATCTATCAAGTTTGGTACACAAAAGGTGCTTAATAAGTGTTTGCTAACCTAGTGGCTGGATTCCTGACATCTACTTCCCCTTTCACTGTAACTCCCTCCGACGCCCACCATCTCCACTCCCACATTCTTCGCTGCAGTCTCTGGTGGCAAACAATCATAGACCATGCCAGAGTCCAGCATAAGACCCCAGAGTGAGTTAGGGGACAGTCCACTTACTCAGTTATTTATGACTCTAATTATGTGCCAAGCAGTGTATCTTTTGTTCCTACCACAGGCTTCAGAAACTGGGCCAATTCTTTCTTCCTTCCAGGAGGAGGTATGGACCTAGGGGACTGAGAAGGTGGTGGTCAGGGAAGCATTCCTGAAGTTTCTCTATCACAGAGTGTCCTTTAAAGGTGAGGTCAAGAACTCCTCTTGAAATACAGCACCAGGAGCTTTTGGTGTCCGGGATGCTTGCGGATGACTCCGCTTAATGAAATGTAGGTATGACAAGGTGTACCGTAGCACTAGATTCAGACCATGATAATGTGCCATCTTCAGGGACCTGAATTCCTATTATGGTGTAAGTCCTTTCAGAGATATTTTTATAGGCAGCTCCCTAATGAGGCAAAGGTCTCCACCACCCCTCACGTATAAACGTAAAATTGTTGCACAGAGGAACAGGGGCCTTTCTAACCAAACTAGCAGGGGCAAGAATGGCACCAGAACCCAGTATATTTTTGCACAGACTCAGGATTTTTAACAGTCTGCAATAATGCGAGCTATAAGCAAGGAAAGATTCCAATAAAAAAATACAGACCAAGAAGAAAGCCATAGTCAATATTGGATTACAGAATTCAACGAATGATTGGGGTAATACAAACAGGGACGACCCTAAATTCTTGATGTTGGCCTGAGAGTATTGTTTTTATTTATATTTAAGTACAATTGTGTGGTCTGCATTCTGGAAATTTCCTTGAAAGTAAATATTGGTGTCAGACAAATGTAAGTCCAAAGAGAATTTTATAAGCCCTATATTTTACCTATTTCCACCATTTTCCAATTCTACTCAACGCGAATAGCTGACTTCTTTCACTGCTCCCACATGGTTGGCACAAAGATGGTCTATGGGTTAATGGATTTCCCTGCTCAGGGTTTGTACTTTCTAGCTGGCAATTATAACTCCTTACATACTACTGATTAAAGACAAATCCCATCTCTGGTGTTGTATCCACCTTTGGAAAAGTGACACTAGAAATCATTGGCCAGTTTATCCATGTATTTGTTCATTCATTCATTCACGCATTCACATTGCACATTCCACATTTACTGAGCACCTATTATGTGCCAGGCACTACAGGGATACGCTGGGAAATAAGGGAGACCACGGTTCTTGTCCTCATAGATCTTACATCACTGTGGAAGGGCCAGACACTGGAAAGTATTAACAAGTCTAGTGAGTACTGGGCAGGCTTCAAAAGGGATCTATAGTAGTCGAGCTACTCTAAACTAGAGAGTCAGGAAAAACGTAGAAGAGACATTCTGTTTGGGGGCTGGTAGATGAGTCAAAATTAGACTGATGAAGAAATAGTAGGTGCAAAAATCCCTGAGGCACAAAAAAAATACACTGAGAATTCAACCAACTGACGGAAAAGTCAAGAGTGTCCCAAGTATAGAAGGAGAATTGCAGTGAGGAATGAATGAATGAATGAATGAATGATCTACCCTATTTGCCAGATTAGTGGAATCAATCCTGGTGATGAATGGGGCAACATGAGCAGGGCCTACTCTTACCTACCCACTGGGGCACTAGGGCCAAGTGAGGGGGGCCCACTCTTACCTACCCCCTGGGGCACTAAGGCCAAGTAAGGGGAGAGCCCCCAGAGTCAGGGTCAGCAAAGCTTTTCAAGGGCAGCGTCTGCATCTTGAGGGCAATTGTACTTTATACACTTGGCTCCAAACCAGGCACACAGTTAGCACCTAAAAAATGTGGATGCTTTTAGAAAAGACAGAGTCACAAGCACATAATTAGAGAAAGCCTCTTTTGGTCAGAGGGAGAGCCTCATTTCTGAAGGAGGAATTTTTGCCACAGATAAGCCACCATGGGGGATGAGCGTACTCTTTGATTCTTTGGCTCAATCACTTGCACGGATACTGCTAATTTTGGGAAAGATGACTGAACATCTTTATGGGTCAGTCAAAATTTGAGACCTAGCTGTAGACCAAATTTGAATCCAAGACTGGATGACTCTGTTCCATCGACTCACCAGACTCATTCATTTCCACTATAAAATGATCTTTTTCTGCTTAGTTTACTTTGCATTCCTGAGTAAACTGTACTTTTCAGTTGCAAAATATCACATCTACCTCAAAGCCCAGGGAGAATAAAGGTAGGTGATATAAATGACCCTTTTTTTGTGATTGTGGATATGAATTTGTTCTCTCTCCTAGGAAATGATGTGCAGGAACTGGGGAGAAAGGAGGCGGCCATGGTGAAGCTCCCCACCCAGGATGCACGTCTCCAATAAGCCACACCATGAAAAAGCTCCGTCCCTCCCAGACAAGCAGTTCTTCCCCGGTAGCCAAGGGCTCAGTGATTTCGTCAAGCTGGCCACTCTCTTCTTCATCCACATGGGATACCTTTGCTCAACTACTCTGGGCATCTTGTGGGGAATAAAATCAGTTGGGAAAAACAGAACCTGTTATGTCACCTAGGAAAAGAGATCTGGCAGGTAGGAGATGCTTTCCAAATTCCTCTTGGGCACGAAAGTACTACTTAATGTCACGGATCAGTTTATCCTGCTAACGCCATGAGGATAAATAGCAAAACAGTACCTGGCAACGGCAGGAGTCTCAAACTCAGGGCATGGTGACACTGTGTCTCTGTCAGTAATCAAGGTTTACGTGCTCACTGTCTGTGTTTTCCTTGAACAGAGCTGTGGAGCAGGCTCAGCCAGACAGATTATCATTTTCTGTAGGTAACAAGTTTATCTGTCTCTTAGGAAAGGAATGGAGGGAGAGGACGGGTGAGAGAGAGAGGGGGACAGAGAGGGGGCCTGTGCATGCTCATGCGTACATCGGTGGGTATTTGTTCTGTAGAAATTCAATTTGTTCAACAAAAATTCTGGTCTCTTTAGCCTTCAGCCAGATTGCTGCTGATACCCAGAGGTCACATGTGTTTGGAAGCCACTGCAAACCGCCTCCTCTTGCCTTCTCCAATTTCTGTCTCTAGGATTATCGCTGCCTTTTTCTCCGAGCCACTCCCTTCCCCATTATCAGCTCTCCTCTCATGCTTTCTGGTAGTTCTCACTGTCAGGCCAGTGACAGACCATCTGATTAGACTGTTTTAAACATTCTAATTTTAAACATCTGTGTGTGTGCACGCACGTGCACGTAAGCGGTATATGTATTCCCAAAGGCTGTTCGATGAAATTTGATTATGTCCTCTTTCTGGGCTTACTCTCAAATGTATATGAAAGAGTGCTGACTGTGTACCCAGGGGGTTTACAACTGAGCTAACTCATTCATTCATTCATTCATTCCTTCATTCATTCATTCATTCTCTTCAAGGAGTATTTATTGACAACCCACTATCAGCCTCTTCAAGGAATATTTATTGAGAACCCACTATCAGCCAAGCACTCTCCCAGGTGCTGGGTACTGCTCGAGATGAGTGTTACCTCAATTAATCCTCACAGCAAGGTAAACATTATTACTTCCAACTTACAGATGACAAAATCGCATCTCACAGAACTGAAATACAATAATGGGCCTAAACCACATGACTAGTACACCGCAAAACTGGTCTGTGTCTCACTTGTGATCTTTTAAAGATGCTCTCAACTGGGAGCAGACAGGGATTCTCTTTGTAAACAGAGTTTGTAAATTACCATGCCTAATTCTTCATGCCACAGTAGACTCCAAAGACAGACTTATCAATGATGACAGACTATGGACAAGATCCTGATCACTTTGAGAACAAGTCAAAAAAAAAAAAAAAAAAAAAGAGTTTTATTCCTCAGCTTCTCAGTGAGCATGGAATTCGGACATTCTATTTGTTTATCCACTTTGGAGGTGCCAGGATAATGGGGAACATTGTCTATCAACAATTGTCTATCAACAACAACATTGTCTATCTGTAAGCCAGGACTTCATTAATATTGGTTACATTGAACAGGTAAAATTGTCTATCGCCGACATACAGCTTCTTTACAAACAGGAGCTGTCATAACAGCTAAGGGTGCGGGCATGATCTGCAGGGTTTGGGTGGAGGTAGGGAGAGGGCATGAGGGAAGAAGTCGAAGTTCAAAGACAATGAAGTCTTCTCAGGATTTCATGCTGGCTTAGTGGGGTCACCTCAGTGGCTGCTGCCAGCCAGTACCATAATGACAACAAAACACGCTCTCCTCAGTTATAAAACACTGAGCTGAAAGCAAGACTCTCTGATGAAGCCTTGAGTTTCAGAAGAGTTGCCTCCTGTCCCCTTCCTGCATTTCTAGTTAGAAATATCTTCCATTCAGGCCAGGCGTGGTGGCTCACGCCTGTAATCCCAGCACTTTGTGGGGCCGAGGAGGGCGGATCACGAGGTCAGGAGATCAAGACCATCCTGGCTAACATGGTGAAACCCCGTCTCTACTAAAAAATACAAAAAACTAGCCGGGCGAGGTGGCGGGCGCCTGTAGTCCCAGCTACTCGGGAGGCCGAGGCAGGAGAATCGCTTGAACCCAGGAGGTGGAGGTTGCGGTGAGCTGAGATTGTGCCATTGCACTCCAACCTGGGCTAGACTCTGTCTTAAAAAAGAAAAGAAAAGAAAAGAAATATCTTCCATTTAAAGTCTCACTTGCATGTTTTCCCCAGTGGCAGACAGTGCAACACTAATTTGCTTTCCAGAGCATGGCGGGGCAGGAATGAAAACAGTTGTAGGCACTTCCTCCCTACTGCCAAGGCTCCAGCTTGCTTCCACCCTCAAATCTCCACCCTGTCACTCTGTAATGACTGCCACCCAGAGAGCCACATCTCATTTTGCCCAGCGGCAGCACACACTACAGTTTACCATCGCTTTCTTCAAAACATGCCCCTCTTGGTCTCTCAATCCCTGTCCTCCCCTGCTCTGCCCAGTGCCCCCAACCTCTCACCTCTGCACTGCCGGGTACCCGCCACACCTCTCAAACCCTGCCCTCCCATCCATATAGCGATCTTCTGCAGGGACCGCCCATCTAGCTTAGGCTAATATGCAACCCCTGACCATGGCCCACAGCCCCACATGACCTGGTTCATGCTTTCTTCTCTTTTATAAAGAGTTTTATCTCCATGAATGCTTTCTCTGCCCTAAAGTCGACAATGTTTGATAATGATAGTTAACCCAGCTCTCCTCTGATTAATGTGGTCTTGATATATCTCTTTCCATCTCATTATTTTTAACCCCTTGGTGCAGTTTTCTTCTTAAGCAGCATGCAACGGGGCTGAACAAAACAAAACAAACACACAAAAAAACCCAAAAACCAAAAAGCTGTCTCTTAATATTTAAATTTAATCTTAATTATTCACATGTATGGTGATCTATGTGGTTCATACTCTCCTTATCATTTTTACCTCGTATTTTAGTTTCATCTTTCGGTCTCAACACGGGGAAAGTCGTTACTTTCACATTCACTAGTAAATTCTATTTTCTGACATTTCAGCAGTTTCTATACTCAGCACGGTTCTACGTATTCTACAGCTTCTGTCTCGGTTTACTTTTCTTGTTGTAAGACACATTCTTCTTAAAAAAGTACTTTAACAAGATTCTTTGTACCTCTTAAAATATCTTTATTTCATTTTCACTTTTGAGAGAGAGTTTAGAGACAGAATTCTTGACAATTCTTTGCTTCAGCACACTGAAGACATTCCACGTGACCTGAGGCCACTGGTTGTTAAGATGTTTTCTCAATCAGATGGAAATCAGGTTGTAAGATTCTCTGCCAGCGATGTTCTGAAGATTTGCTATGTGTGTGTACGTATTTACATTTCTTTATATTGATACTACTCAGTACTTGGGGGGTATGCTTTGAATTTGAGGGTTCATGCCTTTTAAAAACTCTGTCAAACTGAAAATTTGCTGGTCATTTGTTCTATTCTTTCTTAAATAATTTATTAAAAGCTTATTGGAGAGTCTCAAAATATCCTTCCTGCCTCAGCTGCTTTTGCATAATTTTTTTTAAAAACATGTCTTTTTCCTCTGAACTGCATTCTGGGTAAATTCCTCACTACCATTTCTTAATCCAATGTATCTTTGTGGGTTTTTTATTTCAATGACTACGTTTTCATTTCTGAGATTTCTGGTTGGTTCTGTTCCTATTCTCCTATTCTTGTTTCATGTATGTTTGTCCCCAATCCCAGTGGATATTATCCATTTTTTTTTCTATGTAAGGATTTGGAATATATTGAAAACTTTTATTCTATAATTTTATTTCCATATGGAGTGAATTTCTCTTCGGATTGTGAATCTCACTGCTTCTCTTTTTGATGCTGTATTTTTTATGTGTTTTGGAATTTAGGTGTGCATGTTCATTTCAGTGGCGGGTTCTCTCTCATCTGTCTCTGTCCCTGTCTCCATTTGCACCTACCCCCACAAGTGTCTAGGCCCTCACTCTGAACATAATCTTAAATGCTAGCTGAAGGATCCTATCCCCAGTGACCCAGTGATAGGGATATTGCAAATCCAGTCACTGAGCCAGCAGGTGGCTTGGCTCAGGCCCTGGTCAGGATCCTGTCTGGGATCTTCTACCTCCATAGACTCATAAGCTTCATGTCAACCATCACTCCAGGCATAGGTCAGCAGTACTTTTATCAGCTTCCTGTCATAGTGAGGATGTCCTCTCTCATTTAGAAACAGTCCTGGTTTTAAGTAGTGAGCCTGACTCCACTTCCCATTTCACAGAGCACATGTCTAGTCCCTGGTTACACTGCAGGAGCCAAATTCCTAGCCATTTTGCCTGCTTTATCCGAGAGCCAGGTAGCCAGTGGCTTCAGCTCCATCACTGCTTTGCATTTCTCTTCTTTTTCAGATTCACTTGCTTTGAGCCTAGCTATATCTTTTTAATTTCCTGTTGTCATATTTTGTCTCTTGTGGCTTAAAGCACGATCTAACCATGCCAGCTCACCAAGAAGTTCCCTGACTTCCTCCATAACCTCATCTCATGCCTCGGGTCCATGCACTCCAGTCACCTCCTTTGCTATCTCTTCAGTTCTCTGGTCAATCGAGATTTCTCCCACCTCAGGACCAGACACATGCCTGAAGAGAAAGAGCCAAGCACCGAACCCTCTTATCCCCCTCTCTCCTTAAATACTATTCTCAGCCTTTTAATTTCAGCTTAAAATACAGTCTCAGAAGGCACTTTTCTGATCACTCTATCTTAGTAACCCTATCTCCTAATTGTTTAATTGGATCCAGTTAATTGTGTTTAGAGCAAAGTTGCAAACAGTCACAAGATCACCCAAACCACAGCTTATAGGCCACACATCTTTTTGGTAAAATTTACCTACACCACTGACACTGACAGTGGTGCTATCTACAAATATAAAGGTCAAGAACATGGACAGGTATGGCCCAATGTGAAAGACCGCAGACTTCTTGGGCTAGGAAGTCTGATTTTCTTTTCAAGACTCAGAGGATGAAATTACCTGGAACTTAAGGTATATGTCCAATAATCAAATAGTCTCTTGTTTCAATATTTTATCAAAAATAAAATATAATAAAACCTTATTGGGATGAATTGGGATGATAAAACATCCACATTAATGGAGATTTGAAATTCTAGATTTTTAAAAATAAAATGGAGACTGATTTCTTGTAAACTGGTACAATAGCACAGAGTAATGGCTTATAAGACACTGCCAAATAGAGACCCTGCCAGGACCTACTTTAATGAACAGTAAAGAATGGTCTATGAGTAACTGTCTTTTTTGGGGGGTAGCATGCTGTAAAGGCAGCATGAATGGGCTAGCATTTCCCCCATAATTTCCTGCATATTTATCATTTTCAGAGGAAACAACTTTTTTTCCATCTACAGATGCTGGAAATGTGAGTAACAGCTCTCTCTCTACACTGCCATAAATTCAAAATCAGTGAGGCCAGATCAATGAAATTCGATATGCACAAAACTCTTGCATATTCTGACGTGAGTGTGGAAGACAGCAGAATGTCGTCAAGACTCCACTCCACAGCCATAGTCTCTGTATCTGCAGTTAGCTCTTTTACTACAACTAGAACATTGCTCCATTCTATTATCTCCAAACATGCTGCAACTACCTGTTGAAGCTGGGGAGGCTCCGCATTTTTTTCTCTTTCTCCCACTGGCTCTGCAGAAGGCATCACTATTCCAATTAGTCTGTCAAAAATGAAAGGCCGTGACGTAAGGTGCAAAACACCTATGAAATAATGATGAATTTGGAAGGACAGGAGGAGACGTATCTGTACCAGCTAGTGTACTCAAGAATCAGGCCACAGAGGAAATTGCTTCTTTGGTAGTATAAGCATGAAGTTTTCAAAAACAGTTACTACAAGGCACTTTCTATTCAAGCACCAAATTGTGAGATACAGAGCATGAGGGGATTTGGTGAATGTTTTCCTTTGAACAAGGCTTTACTTCAGGTCCACATAGGAAATGGCCAACTCTAAAGAGATTTCAGGGCCACTGCAAACGCCCCCTACTGGCCGGTTTTCAAAGCTATGCCAAGACATGTCCTCTCAATTGCTTCCGGGTTCCAAAAAAAGCTGGATCAAGAGACCGGCGAGGCTCATTGCTCATGGTCTGCTTCCTATGTGTTCGAGGGAATTTTATTTTCAAAAGCTACAAAGCTTTTCACAATATGGGTTTAAGGATGCTCAGTACATGGGCATTTTGGGTTGAGGTAGAGAAACCAGATAAAGCCTTGTTCATTTGCTCATTCGGCATCAAAGTCCAGCGTGTCCCAATGTAAATGAATCACAGTCTAGAAAGTAGAAACATTCCTATTTTTTTTTTTTTTAAATATGCAACTCTTGGCTATTACTGGCTATTTCAAATTCCAGGAAACCACAGAGGATTCTGCAGTGAGCTGCTGCAGGCCAGCTCACTCCTATCCAGCCCCTTAGCCTGGCCTGTGACATCACCCAGTAGTGCCTGTGTTGAACTTGTCTGGAGTCCCTGAGCCCCGTCTCTACCCTCAACCGAGGAAGCAATTTCCAGTGGGAGCCAGAGCGGCCTCAGCCCATGGGCAAGGGCAGACTGAGAAGCCTTCTGAGTGAAGAATCTTGACCTTTCAACACACGCACGCATGTGCACGCGCGCGCGCGCACACACACACACACATACCTTGAGCCTTCCCCATGCTTAAGAGCCACCCAGCTTCTTAATCTGCCCACCTCAGAGCCAGGAAGAAAGAGGGAAATTTCAAGACCCTTGGACCCCATTCTTTCTGATGCCCAGATGTGTTTTCTCGGGCTGGGCTTGCACTGGACGAGACTGAACAGGAGCTGGGCAGTTACCCCTATGCTACCACTGTCGTCTTTTCCTGTGCCTCCTGTTGCTCCCTTATTAGATGACCACTCAAAGCTTAATTCCTCTCATGTTGTTTGAATCTCTTCAGATCACCCTTCCGGCCTTTACTACCTATTTTCTTCTTCCTCCTCCTTTCTCTCATTTTTTTCCCCCTAGAACACCATCAGCCCATCAGCCCAGCCTTGCTCAGGCCCCCAAGACCATGCCTTAGTGTTCCCAGCAGGCCCTGCTTCCAACTGGACTTACTGCAGCCTGATGATGTCCTTGTTACTTTTTCACAAAGCAAATATCCATCCAACAGGTACTCTTCTCTTTTCACCCCTGTCTGCATCCTCGATACTCTTCACAGAACAAGCCCTAGCCCTCTCCATAGCAGAGAACCTGCCTACTCCTCTGAGGGACGATAAATGTTCCCAAGGAGGAATCAGATCTATAGGTGACAGCTCCTTATTCCTATTAGGTACGGAGAGGTTGAAGGGAGAGGGCTGGGCATCCAGCCTGCCCTGGTCCTCCTACACAGCTGTGCAAGGAGCACAGCAACAAAAGCCACATCACAGAGAGAGAGGGGCAGAGGGGAGAAGTTGCAGCAGCTCAGCAGGAAGGTCTGCCATGTCTCACCATGTCTGATGCACTCAGTTCTCTAAGTTCTGATTTCTACACTCAGTCCTGCTCTCAACTGTGTAGAACCCCCAAAACTGGGTTCTCTAAAGGGTCTGAAAACAGCCAGTCCACCACAATCACCAGCAAGTGCTGTTCTAGTCCCTCCTGCCTACCTCCTACTCTAAGAGTCCCTCTCCTCTCCTTTCCAATTAAATGAACACTAAATGGACTCGATTGCGTGAAGTCTGAGATATTATGACAAGAGGTAAACTTAGTTACTCTGAAGCAAACTAAATGATGAGTGAGTTTATGCAAACAAACATTTTTATGTTTTATTATAAAGTATAACGAATGTTAACCATTGAGTAAACTGGGCAGAGCACGTTGTTCTCTTTGTATTTTGGCTGCTGACACTGGTAGAGCTGGCATCTGTCTGCCCTGGATTAACTTCTCTGTGGTATCTGCTAACGAACCAGTGAGGCAGAGAAGCTTCCTGCAGGATCTCCCGACCTGGGCAGCACCTATCCACCTGCCCGCCTCATGCTACAGCGCTGGAATTCATACCGACGTGCAAGCAGTTGGCATCACCTTGCAGCCCGCTCAAGGTGGCATCTGTACTTAATAACAAACACCCTGCAAAAACTGCTGTGCAGCCGTGGGCCTAAGGTATGTGCCCACTTCATCGGCCTCATTCTGGGCCACTTGTCCCATCCCGCTTCCTTCATCTCCCCATGCCTGTCACCACCCTAGCTGTTGTGCAGGTTCTTGAGTGTGGCATTCTCCCTCCTGCTACAGGGTCAGGGAGCTCTTCTCTGAGGCTGGCCAGCCCCTGCACTCGTTCACTTTACTCTCGGAACTGGGCTCCCTTCCCATCACCACCTGTTTCTACCTAAGATCAGGCCTTTCCATTGGAAGCTCTTCCAACAGTGTATCTTTCCTTCCTAGCTCTTCATGCAGTTCATAAGTATACACTGTATTTTGGTAACGATGTCATTATTGTCTCTCACACTAGAGTGTCAGCTGTCTAGTGACAGGGCTTATATATGCTGTTTTTTATTTTTTAAATAATGCTGTATCTAATAGTGCTTGGCACATAGGAAGTACTCAATACATATTTAAATATTTGTGACATTAATGAGTGAATGGTAGTAAGGATACAGACCCAGAGACCTCAAGCAGAAAACAGAACACGGCCCTATCATGCAGATGTCCCTATGTAAATAAGCCATTAACTTCTCTAGATCAAACTGGTTGAGAAAAATGACATCTGTGGATAACAAATGATGAAAACTTTGTTCTTAAAGACTGTTTTGTACAAATGCACAAGAAAAGTCTAAGATTTCTTTTTTCTAAAGCAAGTAGTGGACATCCCAACACCATCCGTGGGAAAATGAGAGGCATCCGTCACAGGGCCCCAGGAACTTGGGGAAGGATTCGGGCTGGCTGACAGTGACTCTTTTCTTGGCCAGTGTGGCTACAGAGTAATACCTTCCCAGTGAGAAAGAAACAGAAACTCCTAGCAGGGCATACTCCTGGTTAGTTGGACATAATTGTGTAGAATGAATCTTATGCAGTTTTCATTACAAAATGTGGGGTATAGTAATTCTCTACAAATGCTTTGTTCATTACATAAAATCCTGGGTTGAACAAAGCCCTCTAGATATTATGCAGGGATGCCAGAACTGACTGGGTCTTCTCTGACTTTAAAGTTTCTGGTGGACAAGCCAAATAAACAGCCCCACTTAAGAGAATTCGATCCTGAAGAAGTTTATTTTTGTCTGGGTGTGCTACATATTATACTAGAGCCAATTACAAATGTTTAAAATAGCTAAACTTTTAAAAATGTGTTTGATGCTTTTATATGTAAAGTGTTTTCAAAAACAATAATAGTGTCAATAAACAGAGTATCGGATTTGACAAGGTGGATTGCTAAGTGGTTGCAAACTGTTCCCACAAGACGCTGATGAGTGCATCCCTCTGGCCTGGAGGGCATGGAATCAGGCCATCATTTCTAGCCAGGGTAACTAAATTTACTTCTTGTCATAAATATCTCAGACTTCAGGCATTCAAGTCCAAGTCCATGATTTAGATGAAGATATTTAAGACATGTTTATCAAACCTGCAGCTGCTACAAAGCTCAGAGGAAGGGATAAGAGCCTTATAATCCTGGCCATGGTAGTTAATCCAGCAGACTCTCCATTTCCTCATCTATAAAGTGTGATAATGATTTCGATTTCATAGGGTTATTGTGAAGAATTAATGAGCCAAAGGTATATAAAGTGAACCAGTAAAGTCAGTTAACTTCTTTTACACAAAGAATAGCAGAATCAGGATTTGAAAAAAAATCACAAAAACTCAAGTTGGAAAAATGGGCTAAAGCTAATAATTCTATCAATAAAAAAGGGAAGTCCAGCATGTAGCTTTAAAACAAAACAAAACAAAACTCTACGGAAAGATCTACAAAAACAATGACACATGAATAAAACAAATAAGTTGTTTAAAAAAAAAAAAAAAAACACCAAAACACCAAAAAAAAAAAAAAAAAAAAAAAAAAAAAAAACTTTTGAGTAATGTCACCAAATCATGTTCTTCCAAAATATAATAATGCCATTTGCAGAATCTTAAGACTTGTTATATATAATCAATCAGTCCTATTGATTAAAGGAAGGTTGCATGTTTTACAACTTTGGTACAGAGATTCCTGCTGAACTGACTTTAGGAATGTATAAACAACATTGTTCCCAATGTATTCCACTGTGTTCTATTTTATAATTACTTATTTAGAATAATTGGAGTTGCTCTCAGAGTAAACCTGCATTTAAGCAAAAAAATTACTGAATACCCACAGAATGGGGAGATTTGACTTGGTAGTGTTCCTGGCACGGAGTTCTAGAAGTTTTCAGTGGCCACAAGCTCAGCAGGAGACAACCGCTATGAAACCATTGAAGTCTTCACCTCAACTAGCACTAGTCCTAGGACCAGAGAGCCAAATGCTGATCTGCCTTCTCCCCAAGTCATAAGGCAACTCTTCTTCCTTTACTACAAATTGAGAAACTAGCTACTTGATATTAAGGTCACAACTATTTTTATTTACTTAATCTCTTGAAAAATGATTGGTTGTTTAAAAAGATACATTTTGCATCGCATAATGTATCTAAAGCAGGAGTACTGCATAATGTATCTAAAGCAGGAGTACTGCAGTACAAAAGATGGAATCAACTATGCTTCAGCTACCCCTGCTTAGTGGCTTCAGGCTATAGCCTAGGGCCTGGCTTTGGGCTCCAAAGCTTTCTGGCTAACAAGATGGTTCCAGTTTCCAGTGTTCCCTCATGGTGCCTGTTCGTGGCCTAAAATTCTGTGATTTCTTTGAAAACAACAAACGTCAAGTATGAAGAGAGTCAGGGATGAATCTGCCAGAAGGCCAGCATCGCTCTTCAAGACAATGGAATAAAAAGAAGACAGAACCAGACTGGGAACCTTGGGCCTTGTCTTAAGGTCTTATCTTGGGCAAATCTCTTAAGTCATTGAGACTTGATATTCTCATCTGTAAACTGAGGAGCTGCCGGTTAGATCATCTTTAAAGTCTTCTCTAGTCCTGAAATTCTATCATCTGTCATCTCCCTTAGCACACAGGCAACATTGGCCTGTATGAATTTGTGGACACCGCCTGCCTCTCAAAACTGCCAGAAATGAGTTAAAAAGCACGAATGTCAGGTCTCACAGGGCTGGCAGAGAAGCTCGACAGCTTCTGAAAGCATTTCTTCTCTTTCTTCATTATCTGATTCACAGGACCTAATTTAATGGTGAGATTCCGGAGTGATGTGCCAAAACCTCTGACTGTGACATGAAAGATGGTCATCTTGCACCTGGGATTCAGTTATGAATGGCTTGCCATATGCGCAAGCACTCTGTCATTTGCCTCCAGCTGTTTATTCACCGTATTGGGGCACAGGAGAGGTGCTAGGAGCAAACCAACAACAAAATAAAAACATTAATTTGTGCAAAGCTTTCTAGACACAACTGCTGTTGCCGAGAAACAATGACCACTACAAACCTGGTGTTTTAGGTTGAACCGTATGAACTGGCCAATTTCACAGGTCAAAAATGGTTGACTACCAGCAGTTTCATATGGTTAAACACACACAAAGCCCCCCGTGGCTGGGAAAGTGGTACTCTGCAGGTCTTTCTCGGAGCACAACAATGGTCGGAAGAAGATGGACGACAGCTCAAACGCAAAGCCTGGCCACGTGGAGGCTAAAAGTTCTGATATAACAAAAGGACATGATAGAAATGCCTTCTGGAAGTACTAGAATTAGGTGGGAATTCTTAAGGAAAGAAAAATTATTTTTTCTAGAGTTCACAAAGGCTGGAAGGAAAATGACAAACACACAAACCTATCAGCTTAAGAAAATTTCTAACATTTGATGTGTCTGATTTTGAAGCCAACAGAAGAGGGAACAGAGAGACGGAGAGAAACAATGTCCCACTGGATCCTTTGAGCCCTGGATCCAACCCTGTTTGAGGCCAGATATCCCTGGATTTTCCAATTACATAAGTCAGTATCTTTTTTTTTTTTTTTTTTTTTTTTTTGAGACGGAGTCTTGTTCTGTTGCCAGACTGGAGTGCAGTGGCACAATCTCAGCTCACTGCAACCTCCGCCTCCCAGGTTCAGGGGATCCTCCTGCCTCAGCCTCGCAAGTAGCTGGGACTACAGGCGCCTGTCACCAAGCTCGGCTAATTTTTGTATTTTTTGTAGAGACGGGGTTTCACCATATTGGCCAGGCTGGTCTTGAACTCCTGTCCTTGTGATCTGCCCGTCTTGGCCTCCCAAAGTGCTGGATTACAGGCGTGAGCCACCACGCCTGGCTAAGTCAGTATCTTTCTTATTAAAGCACATACTCATGCATACACACACAATAGCACCCACTGCTGTGGTCTGAATGTCCCCCCAAATTAATGTGTTAAAACTTAATTCCCACTGTGGTGATAAGAGTGGGGCCTTTGGGAACTGATTAAGCCACGAGGGCTCCACTCTTATAAATGAATTATTAGTACCTTATAAAAGAGCTCGAGGGAACTAACTTAAGGCCCCTTTTTCGCCCTTCTGCCTTCTGCCATGTGAGGACACCGACTTTATCCTCTCTGGAGGCCACAGCAACAAGGAACCATCCTGAAGTTGGAGCCAGCAGCCCTCACCAGGCGCTGAACCTGCCAGTGCCTCGATCTTGGTATCTCAGCCTCCACAACTGTGATGAGTAAATTTCTGTTGTTTATGAATGACCCAGTCTGTGGTGTTTTGTTGTGGCAGCACAAAGACACCCACCACATACACAAAAGCTTATGATGCTGGACCAAACCATCTTAAAATGTTGAACTGAATCACAACAAGCAAGACCCCTTTCATATCAAAAATTCAAAAAAGCTTTGGCTTCTAGTCTGATTCACAAATATTTGGGGTCAAGGCCCAAGCAGTTAAGACCCTGCACAGATAAATTGTAAGAGCCTGGGTAAAAGAAAAAAGAATTTCCTGGTAAGTTAGAATGAAAAAAAAAAAAAAAAAGTTTCTCACATGTGTAGATTTAACCAGTATGTTTGTTACTAATGCAGAGAAGGGAAGAATCAAGCTATTTTATAATCAAATGCTGGGAATGTAAGAGAGGGGTAAGTTCACTATGTCCTCATCAGAAGCAAGAAGCTGGACGTCAGGTATACCATGAAAAACTGCACAAGCCAAGACCTAAGACTGGATTAAAATTATCCAATTGTTATTAGATGAAAATTACTAGAATATCATCATCTTATCCTAACCATAGAGTATTAGAATAGTCCTCAGTGTTTCTCCTCAGTTTTGTCTATGTTCTGAGCTGGTTAAACATTTGCTGATGTGCAATTTGTGAAGTCACAGCCATCTGTTCATTTGTGTTCTTAAGTCTTCCTGCATAAATTCTGCTCTTTTACCTGTTTTAGGCAAATAAAAGTTTATTTTAATTTACTGCCAAAATCTGTGGCATAGGCAAGGGGTAAGTTGAAACCAAAAACTATTTTGCTTTTTTACCATCTATTAGTCATGCTTTGAAAATCAATATTCAATGCTCACCCCATTTGTGGCTCCAGGCAATCAAAAGAAAATTGTGTACGGTCCCCATTCGAATGATGATGCATTGTGCCATTATCCTGTGAGCTAATATGAGATTCGGTATCTGCTGTCTTATCTGACAAATAAGCCTTCAGAATCCAGACTTGGGCACATTATTTGAAGAATCTGCAGCTTTAATATAATTTATATTCCCAAGTTCCTTCTACTGCGTCAGTATATGCAGCCTATGACTTGAGATAGGAGGATACACTAGAATGATTCTCTTCTTTCCTACCCCATCGTCTGATCAATTCCAGACATTCTTTTCATCCCTGTGGCCATCTGTTACATGTTGTGTGCCTACTATGTGCCAGAGAATATGTTAGCTGCCGGGAAGACAGTTATGAAGGAGACAGGGTCTTTCCGGTTGTTCAACTTTTTGCTACTCATAAGGAAGATAAAAGAAAGAGAAAGAAGAGAAAGAATTCCAGTCTGGAGAGCTATCAGGAAATATTCTAAAATTACTCCAAAGTGGGGATGCAGAATTAAAATATACCAAGAGAAAAAAAGAGAAACGCTGATGTTCTATTTTATGATCAATAACAAACACAGTAACAGCTTATATCTGCTGAATGCTTATTTTGTGCCATCCATATTGCTAGGATTTGTCTTATTTAATCCTTATTACAATCCTGTGAGGTAGATACTACAAATCAATCCATTTTAGAAATGGGAAAACTGAGGCTCAGGGAAGTTAAATTCTATGTCTACAATAAAAGATCTCAAAGCAATGGAGTTGCCGCAGAAACCTACCTGCCTCCGATACGTGAACCCTTCCTTGCTACGCCGTATTGCAGGAACCTGGGCCTGAACTGACACTTGCCAACTTGGGATATGTGTTATTTCTGAAGATGAACTTTCAAAATGGGTTAAAAGAGGGGGATAAAGGGTGAGACATATCTTCCTAAAAGTTAGAAATGAACAGAGAAATGAGTCAGGATTGAGGACAGGGCTGAAGGTGTTTTCTGTGGCCAATCAAGAGTGGGGTGCGGTCAGCCTGCTGCTGCTCACACCTCCTCCCACGCAGCATCCATGTGCTGCATGGTGCAACTGGGAGGCTTGCTGGAAAATGGCAAGTCCTGCTCCAGGCGGACTGCAGTGGGCAGCCCTTACCTCCACTCCTGGCCAAACTGACCAGGGCCACTCTCCTTACACAGAGACCATGCTGCTGACCAGGTCTCTCTGGGGCCACCAGCCTCAGATCAGCAAAAGGTCTTACAAAAGTCAAGAAACTGCTTATGATTATAGCTCTGCAATGCAAACGTGTTTTTACCAACAAAGAAAAAAAAAGTTGGAGAACAAGAAAAAGAGAGAAAAAAAAACATCTGGCCAAGGCCAGAAAGGGTCCACCCAGGTCAGCCTCCGAACTTCTGGCCCATTGTTGACACCTTGTTCACTAGTGACAACTCAGGAATGTACCCCAAATTGCACAATGCTACTTGAGGGAAGCAGGCCTGGCAGCAGAGAGGTAATTACTGGCACACATTAGTGAGAACAATCACAGCCAACTCAAAACCACACTCAAAAGCGGCCTTGCATTCATAGACTGGTAGTTATTTCCTGGTTTCTAAGAAACCAAATAAAATTAAAACTCACCATTAATAACAAAACAATACTTTACAATCCCCCTTCCCTTTCAGAGACCCATCAGTGACTGCACCTGATCAAAGCCGAATTATTCAATGTCTATAGATTAATTCTGTAATTCTCAAGAGCCCAAAGTTTTTAATTCCCCGGGGAAAAAAAAAAAAAAAAAAAAAACAGACGCAATCTACACCGTGAAAAATTTAATTGCACTTTAATTACCAGTGAAGCTGAATAGCATGAGATATGGGTGCCTTTAATTTTTAATAGTCATTATGATTCCAAGAGAATTTTTGAAATAATTGAATCTCTTGGGAGTATTCTCCTCTTCTGCCAAAATCAAAATGAGAACAGAAAAAAACGTACAGGGTGATTCAAATTCTTCCAGATCATAACCCAGGACGGCCCCCAGCAGTAATAAACTGGCCGTTCCGAGGCAGCTGCATTGCACATTTTCATGATATGCTAATACAGAAATGGGTTTCCTGCAGTTGAGTTCTGGTACATTAAGCAGATAAACGCTCTTGGCTGGGGTGTTTCTTTTCTAAAATCAGATCTAAAGATGGCATACTTGTTTCTTTGTCTCTCAGAGCCTGGCACCAATATGGGCATGTATACCCCCACCTACAAAACACACACACGCACCTGGGCACCCACACACACACACTCTTCCACATGCTGCCATGCTGCTTTAAAACTTCCTTTCGAAAGGAAAAAGGGAAGAGGGTGACACAATCACATAAAGCTCCAACAAAAATGGAAATCAGCAGGTCTGAGAATTCAAAAGGAGGCAAGACACAGAAAACATCCCAGTGCGGGCACAATTGTGCCTGACCAGGACAAAAAGGGGACAATGAAGAGAGGATCCAGGCCAGGCCAGCACAGAGGCTCTTCCCAGGGCCACACTGCTCAGGGACAATTCCCTAGTGAGACGGAGCTGCAGTCTGTAGCCTTCACTTTCACTTCATCTGAGAACCAGCTGAGCCAGGAAGGAGCTGGCCTCTTGAGAGCTGGTGCAGGAGGGAGCCGCCTGGACTGGGTGAAGCTGGCTATTTCCCCTTTCTCAAGCGCATGCTCGCCTTCTCAACTTGCTGAGGCTCTTGTGGTTTGCCTCTTGTGCAGGTGTAGGTGTCTCCACTGAGGCTGCAGTGTGCCTCAGCCTCTTCTTGGGGATGCTGTCCCACCCCAGGACAGTACTTTTTATTTGGAAAGAAATTCGGTTGTGATTTTTTATTTTTTTATTTTAAGACAGAGTCTCATTTTGTTGCCCAGGCTGGAATGCAATGGCACGATCTCAGCTCACTGCACTCCTGGGTTCAAGCGATTCTCATGCCTCAGCCTCCCGAACAGCTGGGATTACAGGCGCGTACCACCACACCCGGCTAATGTTTGTATTTTCAGTACAGATGGGGTTTCACTGTGTTGGCCAGGCTGGTCTTGAATCCTGACGTCCGCCAGCCTTGGCCTCCCCAAGTGTTGGGATCACAGGCGTGAGCCACTGCGCCTGGCCGGTTGTGATTTTAAGAAGTCAGACTGGGCTCAAAAGGCTTTTCATGAGGTCTCCAAATAACTCAGGGCTCTGTACTGCCTCTGGTTCCTGCTGCTCACTACTATCAAACACAAAGCAAGTATGGGCCTTGTTATTAGTGATCATTTGGTAAATCAATTACAATTTCATCTGTCAGGCAAATAAGAGAAGAAAAAACCTGCAGAACCATCTGCCACTCTTCTCTTCTCCAACTGTGCACCCGTTTCCTTTCTCCAGCCCTCTGTATGAAACCTTTTTCCTTTCTCCAGCCCTCTGTATGAAACCCGTTTCCTTTCTCCAGCCCTCTGTATGAAACCTGCACCGATAGACAGTGCTATACTGGGTCACCGACAGACAGTGCTATACTGGGTCA
>NC_045434.1:2674145-2742067 GCF_002776525.5 Piliocolobus tephrosceles | reverse complement strand
AGTGCTATACTGGGTCACCGACAGACAGTGCTATACTGGGTCACCGATAGACAGTGCTATACTGGGTTACCGATAGACAGTGCTATACTGGGTTTTCGGGGATCTGCTTGTGTCTGTCTCAGGGACCAGTAGCACCCGCCGCATTTGGGACCCACAGGGGAAGCAGCAGAAGTGCTTTCTTCCCAAGCCCAGCGAGTTCACAAGGAGGAAGGAGTAGAGTTCTTCTGACTTTGTGAACCAAAGAGGTACCCGTCCCTGAGTACCCTGCTGCTGTTCCTGGGGACGGCAGTCCTTAGTCGTACAGAGAAAAATACTCAGGTGAGAGAGAACGAGGAGAGCAAGATCAAAGCCACTGTTTAGATTCCCAAGTCAAGACTGAAAGCTTGGTGTGGTTAGGAGGCAAGATGCAGAAAACATCCTAGTGCGGGCACACTTGTGCCTGACCAGGACAAAAAGGGGACAATGAAAAGAGGATCCAGGCCAGGCCAATGTTCCCAGGGCCACACTGCTCAGGGACAATTCCCTAGTGAGACGGAGCTGCAGACTGGTGGCAGAAGTTTCTCTGTATTATCCTTGACAGCTTATTGTTGTAAAGATTTGGAATTAGCTGTACTGAGTCTTCATCACAGATGACAGGTTCTCTGTCATTGTCATTTTCACAAAGTCCCAAGATAAAGAGACCCTCCAGGTAGCTGAAATGCGGGTACCCAACTTACCACTGGAGCCAAGATTTCGGGTTCAGAGAGGACAAGCACGTAAGTAACCCTCGTTGGGCACTATCCATTTCACCACCAGAAACCAATCTCACCAAGTTTAACAGTTCTTCCTGCTGCCTGGGCAGGAGGCGGCCTCGTCTCCTTCCACAATACTCTGGGAGTCCACCACAAGGCAGCAGAGCCTTCGAGTCAGAGCAGCTCTTTGGTAGACATCGCCTCTCTTGCCAGGTGAGGCCTCTCACCCAACAGGCTGGGAGAGGCAGTCACAGAACCCAGAACTGAGGGCCCGCAACTCATCCTGGAGCTCCTCACGTGGGAGACAGGCATACTGTACAGCAATTTGCACTGGTGACCCCTCCCCTGGGGATGATCCCCAGGACTCTGGTGCCCTGAGGCAGGGCACCCGTTTCAGAATCCCCTGCTCATCCTCCTTACTCCCTTCCCAGAACTCTAAGCATCCTTGGACAGATGGCATTGGTACTGGCAAGACTGTGATCTGTGAGTAGTCAGGAAGCCAGTCGGCAGCACCTACTCTGTTCTTCACCCAAAGCTTCTGTCTCCACTGCAGCCACTGAGTTGAAGGCTGGTGGGGGCAGGGTTGGGGGAGTGATTCAAGAACGGATCATTCCTCTGACCTGTGCTATGGACCTGAGCAGCAGTTTCAGGTGTGAAGAGCTTGGAAAAGGGAAAGCCTCTTAGAGCTTATGTGTCTCGCCTGGGTAAGTCCCAGGACCAGCATCAGAATTCTATAATTTGAATGAGAGAACTGAGCTGAGAACTGCGGAGAAAGACATACTTTTCAAAGCATTTCTCGACAGCAAACTGAAATATGGGAACGATGCTGCAAAGAGATGAGGCTGCCAAGGCCACGTGGCCTAGGAGACAGAGGGAGTGCAGTCGCCACATTGAGGCTGACTGAAAACATAAATAACTAGGGAAGATTCTTCAGTAGCTAGTGAGGTTATCAGATTCTCTGGCCAAAATCCCCAGCGCTCATTACACTTCTGATATGATTTTCTCACCTCTCTCCAGGCTCACTGGTGCATCTTCCAATTCAACATGGCTTCTTGCCTCTGGAAGGAGAGCTAGTCCCTCCTGGAATTTGTAAGTGTGAAGGCTGCGTTTCAGCTGTCATGTCTGGCATATCACTGATGCCTACTCCTGTGGCCTTTCCAGTTTCCCAGTGTGATGCAAATGAACACTGCGGCAGGTAAACAGAGCGCTGAAGTGCAAAGTACAGCTCTTATTTATAGATCAAACACCTGCCATCAATTTAAACAGTAGTTATCTCTAACTTGAAAGTTTAGCTAGATACTGAATGCCCCCTTGAAGCAAATAATTTTGAAGCAGTTCAGGTATACAGATGTGTTTAGAGCCTACTTAAGAATGCTATAATTATCATCAAAAAGACAGATTCCATTAAGTATCTGTTATGCTTTCTGTACCTGTACTCCCAGACAGATTTGAAATGTTGAAAGTCTTGGGTTTCTTAGCACTATACTTTTAACATTATTTCTTTAAAGTACTGGGCTTAGGATCTTCTGAATTTGGAAAAACATCTGATCAGAAGTTTTTGGAACAGTTAATGATATAATGTGGCCGTTCTTGTCATTTTGCCTTTACAACCACAGATCTATTTCCAGCCTCTCTCTACCAGACACATAAAAATCTCATATTTGGAGAAAGCTTTCTCCTAAACACAGATCAGCGAAGAGTGAACACATCTCTAATCACAAACGGCCAATAACCACTATTTCTTGAAAGTTAAAAATCAGGTGATGTGCTCTACAGGCGCTCTGTGGATAGTGTTCCATTAATACCTTTGATGAACTCTTGAAAGGTTATCTTCATTTTACAGATGATGAAAACTGAGGCTCTGAAAGGCTAAGCACGCTGCCTGAAATCACCCACCTATAAATGGAAGAGTTTACATTTGAACGTGGGTCTGTGTCTACTCCAAAGCCCGTTCTTTCTACTGCATCCAACACACTAGCTCAGAAGATGCTCCTCCTTCTTTGCTGAGATTGTTCCAGAACTGATTTTCCATTTTCAGGGATATGGGATGTCATTCTGAAAGGAGGTGATCATTATTTTCGGTGGCTTGAGATTGGCTTGATCTCTGGGCTACGAGTCCACTGGCCACATCGGCCAGTCACATGTGTGGGCAACTCACTTTACTTCGGTGGACCTTTTTTCTCCTCCAAAAAGCCATAAGGATGGATTGGAGGACTAAAGTCCAACAGTTAAAACTGTTAACTAAGGATGGATTGGAGGACTAAAGTCCAAAGGTTAAAACTGTTCCTTTTAATTATAAAATTCTGAGTGTACGAACTGCTTCACCTTTGCATTGAGGACAAGCTTGTGCTCGGGAGGGCCTGTATTATTTCAGTTCCCTGAATGTGCTGGCCCTCTTCGTGCTGGAGCTGCCCCGGAGTTTGTAAACCTTCCCCCTACTACCAGGTACCACCAGGGCTATCTGCTGGCCGCACAGAGGAAGGAGTGGATCCGTTCCGGAAGACACTGATCCTGTGCTCTATGAGAGGGCGTGCTCGACCACCACCGTCCTCTCAGCTTCCTCCACCGTGACCAACGCCACAACTGCTGCCCAACGCAACCCTAAGAGAGGGAGGGCTATTTCCTGGGAAAACACACCTGGATGCAGGTCTAGGAAACCATCCCCTGGTCAGAGTAGCCCACGAGGGAAGAGGCCCATGCCCACTGCCTTGGTATGAATGAGAAACTCTTCCTTCTGGACAACAGTTCCAAAAAAAGAGAGAGAGAGAGAGAAACTCAGTAGCAGGAACTGAGAAGAAAGGGGGCACTCGCTCACTCAGAGTGGGCTGGGAGGGAAGGCTTCATCATTTATCAGGATATAGTCACGAACACCTCTTTTTCTTCTTTGGAAAAATACAGACTACTGTGGGTGAGTGAATCTCATCCAGTGGGTAAGTCGGAGTTTGGTTTGAGCAAAGAACGGAGGGGTAGTTGAGGTGAGGAGGAGAGGAAGCCGCGGAGGTGTGGTCATGAGACAGCTTCTTTTGTTGTTGTTGTTGAGATGGAGTCTCGCTCTGTCACCCAGGCTGGAGTGCAGTGGCATGATCTCAGCTCACTGTAACCTCCGCCACCTGGGTTCAAGTGATTCTCCTGCCTCAGCCTCCCAAGTAGCTGGGCCTACAGGCGCCTGCCACCACGCCCAGCTAATTTTTATATTTTTAGGAGAGACGGGGTTTCACTATGTTGGCCAGGCTGGTCTCAAACTCCTGACCTTGTGATCCACCCGCCTGGGCCTCTCCAAGTGCCGGGATTACAGGCATGAGCCACCATGCCTGACCAAGACAATTCTTTCATTTGAAAATGTTCTCTTAGATAAAATGTGTAAGGGTCAACATGCAACACACAGGCAAACCTCCTTCCCTGAGGTGCAAGTCCAGTAGCTGGCCTGAAGATAACAGTTAAATGAATCCAGCCCCTTGAAAGGAAGGTTGTCTACGCTACAGAATCAGGCAAGAAAGGAAGCTATTCCCTCGCCTAAGGGCATTGGGAAAGGTACATGGATAGTAATTATCTGAAAAGAGATAACCAACAAGGAGTTAGAAGGGCAAGCCCCCGTCTCACTAATCTACTTGACCTTTACAGCAAGGCTAAAGACTAGGTGGGCAACAGCGCTGCCTGTCAACGGGTTTACTGTGATTTCACGAAGCTCCACAGAAGGCCTCCAAATGAAGACTGGCAGGCTGGGAAAGTCTCTGAAACCATGAAGAAAATGGACTGGTGGAGGAGCCGCCCTCAAGAGAAAGGCAAGATGTAGAGTTCAGATGGCATCAGAATAATAAGCACCCAAACTGCTCTGTCATTTAGGTGAATTCATGGAGCCCTATCTGTACACAGATGAATCACTGGCATGAAATCAGCTAAAATATTCACTGTAGTTGCCTTTAGGTGATTGTAGATTTCTTCATTGTTTGGCCTTTTCCATGTATTTTTAAATGACAGCAAAATTTTATAATAAAGTTTTATAATAAAGTTCTTTTTATAATAAAGAAAAATAAACAGAAGACAAATTGGTATCCTCACATAATGGGGGAGCTACAACAGGGATCCTCAGTCAAAGTGAGTGCCCTTCCTGTCTAGCCTGAGAGGAAAACGTGACTATTAAATTAACTACTGAATACGATGGGAGCTGCAGCTCTGAGGACAAGGACCTGCATTTCTGGTATACTCCTGTTTTGAAGGTAAACAATTTAATAATTTCAGTGTATAGCTATCTCCAATTATCCAAACCACTGTCTTCACAGGAATATAAGAAAATTAAGGTAGATTACCTGAAGCAGCACCAGGAATCAGGACGGATAGAGCTCAGCTTTTTAAAAGAAGATTCTCTCCTGGTCTTATTTAACTGGGGTCAAAAAAAAAAAAAGCTATTGTTTAAAGTCTTGCCCTTCTAGTACTGACTACACATGGCCCCAGGGACCTGTGAAATGGATGCTGCTGCAAGATTTTATTTAAACAACATCTTGATCCTCTGTGCCGTGTGACTGGCATTGCAGAGAAGCTGCTCTTTCAAAAGGATTCAAGGTCACTTAAGCTTGAGCCAGCTCTGCTAAGAGCTCTGATGAGGAATCCACTTTAACATCTTCTACTAGACAGAATTTTGGAATTCCCAGCAGACACGTTTCCCTTGGCTTCCATATCCTCTGAAATGACTTTATCCCTTATCCTACCACGCACATGTGTGCGTGCACACACACACACACACACTGTCTTTCTCTCTGTCTTCACTGAAGGCTGCCAAGACATCTTCCTCACAAAACACACAAAACAAAGACAGCAGTCCATTGGTGCTCGAGAATGAAGGGTAAACTAAGCTCACAGACATCATGAGGTTAGGTGACATCAGAAAGCCAGAGCAGGACAGCGGTCTTGATCCATGCACTAAGTCTTTAGGTACAACCTCCAAGGAAAATGACTTTCAGTCAAGCCAGGCAACTATTGCTACCAACAATAAAACAGAAGATGCTTTTATACTCATGACCCCAGCACTGTTTCTCACAGCTACAAGAGGCCAAACCTCCCAACCAGAAAAAACACCAACACAGGAAGCAACTGTTAACAAATAGGGCACGAATGATAGTGGCAGAGCCAAGAAGAGCTGGTGGGTAACTAACGTGGAGGATTCCTGGCCTCTCGTTCAGGGGCACAAATAGACGTGACCCTGCCATGCTCTCCTTCCACCCCAATCTCCATGGTCACCTAGTCCAAGCTGTATGCTCTAATTTTTCTCAAAGTAGAGCTTATGGGTAACCTCCATCAGAATAGCTGGGGAGCTAACTACACATGAATCGCGGACCAACCACGGGGATTTTTAGAGACGTGGGGCCTAGGGATCTGTATTTCTAGCCCCCAAGTGACTCTGATGCATATTAAGACTTGAGCATCACAGGTCAAGAAGTACACAGATCCCGGGGCGAGAAGCAGCCCTGTCCCTGTAGCACCTCTCTGTGTCCTGCTCAAAAGCATTAAAACATCATTCTTAGATAAGAACAGAGACAAAGGGTATGTCTTTAACACTTTACAGTCTATAAAGTTTCCACAGCCACTGTCTCACTGAATCAACCCCTACGAGACACAAGTGAAAATCCCTATTTTTACAAGCTGAGAAATTATGGGCCTTAAGTGTTTCTTCACAGCCTGCTGCTAAGAAGCAGAGATCAGGCCTTGGACCTGGGTCTTGTGATGCCAAAGCCTATGATCTTTCCGATTCATCCAAGTTCCACTCCAAGTGCCCACTGGGACTGCCTTGCAACACTCACCTTCTCTAGGTGAGCAGGTAAGTTGCGGCACGTCATTCTTTCAAAAGAACAGCACACCTCTGTGAGAGAATATGGGCCACGGTATCTCGAGGATATTTTGGTCAAGGCCCTGCGGTGTGGGGCAGAAGTTAATGTATTCAATGAAGCTTATACAGAAAAGCATAATAAATAAAGAAATTCCTTCCTGTAGTCAGCCTTCCTCAATAGCCCAAGAAATCCAGAATTTTCTCCCAATGGATTACAACTGAGCATCTACTCGGAAGAGAAAATCAAGTCCGTTTCAGTTCAGACGGCAGCGGCAAACTCCCCACAGAGAGTACTCCTGGGGTGACTGGGGGGTGGACAGCACCATTACTGTATCAATCAGGCCAAGGAGTGGGGCTCGCACTACCGTTTGCTAGAACGGAGCTCGGCTCTCAAACAGGATTCTCAGACACATTTCAGAATAGGAAGACTGGAACAATGCACCACTCAGCTAAGCAACTGCAAAAACCAGGTACAACCCATCTGCTCTGAGAGGTCCTCTTCATCTATGTAAAAAAAAAAAAAAGCCACCACCAGCATGCCACCAGCTGCTGCCTCAGTACGAGCTGCTCAGCTGTTTTACCGCTGACACCATCTGGTGGTGTCCTCTGCACGGCGCTCACCTCCTCCGCTAAGGATGAAGCTTCCTCACCATTCTCTGCAGCGACCCCACTGACCTCTCATCCCGTGACTCTAGTGGGGCCCTTTCATTCGGCCCACGTTGTACTTGGCTCTGTCCATAGTTTCTCTAAACTCTGTGATCAAAAGACATTTTTACACGTGTTATAAGCCTCTTTTTAAAAAATCTTCCTACAAAAGACTCTCTTCAAATGTCTACTAGAACAGGGCTGCATCCAAGTGACTCCTTAATAAATAGAACTGGATCATGGTAAGAAGACATGTCTCCTGCTCATGTTCTTGTCAGTTCAGAATGGGTGAGGCAAAGTGCTCAGACACTGTGCTAGCAAAGGAATTTTCAGCACAGTGTGCCTCTGCCTCCCTAATTATGACATTCTTTTTCTGCCATCCCACAGGCACAAGGGCCCTGACGAGGGAGCGCTCAGTTCTTTGGTGTGAAATAGAGTGTGATAGAGGCCACTGGCTTCAGAGGAATAGAGCTGGACAGAAAAGTACAAAAGGAATGCAACCAGTAAAAGGAATGACATTTAGGGAACCTGATTCATCTGGTCTACCTTGCTCAGGATGATTGCAAAATCCATTTCTCCTTCTCTGTCCCTGCTTCTCTGCCCTTCCCCTAAGCTTTCTTGCTCTCTCTCCCAGGTGTGTGTTCTCTCTCTCTTTCTCTCTTTCTAAGGCTCTAGGCATCTCTCCCTGGAGAAGCACACCTTGGGAAGGCGATGAAACAAAAGAAGAGCACATCCTCCTTTAAACCCCAAACATCTAAAGTCAGTGCCGCACACTACTGCGATTTCCTGGGCCAACTGCTTTGTTCAGGCAAAGCTCCCATTCATGTCAACAGTCTCAGCAGGATTTATCAAATTCAGCCATATGGACAATATTCACAGATACTCATTCAAGAAAGCTCTCACAGTTCCAACTTCCACCTTGTTGACTCTCTCTCATCTGTTTTTCCCCCAAGTCGTTCAAATTCAGTTGTTGGGCAACCTTTCAGGGACGCCTTTAAGATAGAGATTTCTCTTCTCTCATTGGGCAGAAGAGAGGACAGGCAAAATAGTGAGATTGCCAAATGAGGAAAGAAAATTGGAAGCACTTCTCTGATTTAGTACCCAACTGATCCAGGATAAAACTGCAGTATACCAAGAGCTCTGGCAGGGCACCAGGTACTATGGGGTGGGCAAAGTTCCCAGGTTTTACTTCCAGAGCTGACTGCACCAGGGAGAGCCACGTGCTCCCGAAGGCACCGCACGCAGGGCATGGCATGGCTACAACGACAGCAGATGTCAGCTCTGGACTCTTAAGGACCCAAAGGTCCAGGGTCACATTTGTTGTTACATACCAGCTTCCTCCCCTACTCACAACTAGAGAGTTGTGGCTTCTGCCTCCTTCAATCACAGCCACTTGGGGGGTCTGAAGGCACGAGGGCCATGCCATCTAGCAATCTTCCCCAAAGTAGGGCAATGGCGGTACCCTGCACAAGCTTGGCATAGAGGTGTTCCCTCAAAATTGTCTTGGCACAGAGTTGGAGGATGACCAAAATATAGGTTGCCATTTAGGCAAATGACATGAAAGAAGAGATGCTTCCTAGCTACGAATCTTTTCCATACTGGGTCCCCCTAAAGGTTAGCTGTACACATGAATGGATCAATGACTGGACGAAAGGACACGTGAAAGGAAGGCACTGTGTTCTCAACCAAGCCAAGCACTAAGTAATCTTTGAAAATGAAAACTCAGGCTGGGCACATTGGCTCACGCCTTTAATCCCAGCACTTTGGGAGGCTGAGGCAGGCGGATCACTTGAGGTCAGGAGTTCGAGACCAGCCCGGCCAACATGGTAAACCCCATCTCTACTAAAAATATAAAAATTAGCAGCCAGGCACATTGGCTCATGCCTGTAATCCCAGCACTTTGGAAGGCTGAGGCAGGTGGATCACCTGAGGTCCGGACTTCGAGACCAGCCTGGCCAACATAGAGAAATCCCATCTCTACTAAAAATACAAAAATTAGCCAGGTGTGGTGGTGCATGCCTGTAATCCCAGCTACTCGGGCAGCTGAGGCAGGAGGATTGCTTGAACCCAGGAGATGGAGGGTGCAGTAAGCCTAGATCACACCATTGCACTCTAGCCTGGGCAACAAGAGCAAAACTCCATCTCAAAAAAAAAAAAGAAAGAAAAATATTAGCTGGGTGTGGTGGCATGTGCCTGCAATCCCAGCTACTCAGGAGGCTGAGGCAGGAAAACTGCTTGAACCCGAGAGGCAGAGGTTGCAGTCAGCTGAGATCGGCCTGGGCAACACAGCAAGACTCTGTCTCAAAAAAAAAAAAAAAAAAAAAAAAAGGAAAATGTAAACTCGCCTTTAATTCAGCTTCACTCGCAGAAGAGCTTTAATACAATGACAGCCACCACTGCCACCTGTTGAGCACTCACACTGTGCTAATTGAGCCTCTCACACAGTTTTCACAGAACCCTTCAGGGTTATTACTGTGATGTGTAGATGAGAAAGTTGAGGCCCAGGGAGATTAAACAGCATGTTCAAGGCCACGCTGCTTCAAAGTGCAGCAATCTGGGCCTCTGACCTTCCCCAGCTCCCTCTGACTCTACAGCCTGCTGTCAGTCATTAATCTTTACTGCCTTCCAGTGAGCCTTAGAGATGATCAACATAACAGAGAGCCACCCTGAGGCCCAGACACATGAGGTGACACCCGTGGCTGCACTGCCCGTTAGCTACAGAGCTGGGGTGAAGCCCTGAACTCATGACGCCTGGCCCAGGGCTCTCTGCTCCATTCCTCTTGCCTCCGGCCCACGTGACCTCTCCCCTAATCCAAATCCCATGGCTTGCTCAGGACCCAGCTCACGGCTCACTTCTTCTAGACAGTAAAACCCTCCCAAACACATTCGTGGTATTTCGCTCCTCCTTTGCTCTGCTGGCTGAATTCAGTTGGACACACGTTCTCACAGCAGCGTCATATCCTCTCTATGATCTTCCAAGGAGGGAAGTGTGTTCCCATTCCCATCCCACCACCTAAGAGTGTCCTGGAATGTGGCAGGGTGCCTGATAAATGCTTTTGGATTGGCCATGCCATCAATTTATGCGATCTAAGAGCTGGGTGGGGCCTGCCTTATCACTGTTACTTTCCAGGTGAGACACTGAGACCCAGAGGTGTGAGGTCACTCATCTGGTTACAGAGCTCATTAATGAGGAGCTGAGTCCAGAACCCAGTCTTCTGTCTTCTAATCGGTCCTCTCCTGCTGCTGAGCCCATCTAACCAGATGGATTCTTTATCGTTTTGCAGCATCAGAGTTGTGCCCTAAGGCGTGAAGTGGGCAGGCACAAAGAAAGAAAGGTGAAATTCTACATTTAGTAATTGTAAGGAGATATGAAAGTACTACCTTTTTATTTCCATAGGGAAAAAAAGATGAAAAGGAATATCGAACAGAAAGAAAGGAATACAAAGCAGTGCAGATTCCTAGTCTTTAGCCACATATTAGACTCTCTGTCCTTCTCCCTCTGTCCCCTCCCACCTCAATATTGCTTGCGCCTCAAGAAGGGCCAGGGAAAATGAAATTCTCTCCAGAGTGAAGTGTGGAAGACTAGAGAGGTGCATTCACATTTTGTAACCTCAAAATTCTTCAATACATTAACATTATTAAAGGATTTCTGGTTCTTCAATATCTTGAAAATGAAATGACACCTTCTAGAAAATACAGATTCACCTCCATTTGCAGGTTTGCTGTATTGTTACAGCCATCTACATATCTCTTTCCAATCAAAAAAAAGGAAGTCACACACCTCTGAAACATTTTCTAGTTCACAAAACACGTGAACACATTATTATTTTTTTGATGATAGGTCATTATGTGCTTATTTTTTGACATTTTAAAAGTTTTATTGTATGTTTAATAGACAAATAATAATTGTACAAATTTATAGGGTGGGGTATAATGTTTGGGTACATGTATACATTTTTATCACAGTAAGATACAAATCTTGAGAGAAAACCTGATGCAGATAGAAGAGGCTTCTCATACATATTAGGACATGGATGTTGGTTTTTCTGATTTTTTTTTTTTTTTTTTTTTGAGACAGGGTCTTGTGTAGCCCAGGCTGGAGAGCAATGGCGCAATCTCGGCTCACTGCAACCTCCCTTCCCGGGTTCAAGCAATTCTTGTGCCTCAGCCTCCCAAGTAAGTGGGATTACAGGCATGTGCCCCCATGCCCAGCTAATCTTTGTATTTTTAGTAGAGACAGGGTTTTGCCATAGTGGTCAGGCTGGTCTTGAACTCCTGACCTCAGGTGATCTGCCTGCCTCGGCCTTCCAAAGTGCTGGGGTTAAAGGCATGAGCCACCGCGCCCGGCCAGTTTTTCTGATTCTCCTCACTAACTCACACTTACCCAAGAGTCGTCCTCTTCACCTTCTTAGCCTGTTTTTTCTTTTTTTTCTCTGTACTGCCCTCCAGAAGGGAGACTTTTTTTTTTTTTAAGATAGGTCCACAGATTTTAACATGAGATAGTATGAAAAGTTTACTTATATGGTTTCAGAACACATTATAACTAACCTGTAAGAAGCTAACTTAATTCTGGGGATTAAATAATGGAAGTATTGAATATTTAATCAATCAGCAAGTATTTATTGGGAGCCTACTGTATGCTGGGCACTATTCTAGGCCCTAGGGATATAAGATTAAACACAGCAGGGGGAGTTTCCATTCTCCTGAGGTTTACACCACACTAGGGCCCTTTCACGGATGAGACTACAGGCACAGAGGCAGAGCATAGTTAGGAAAGGTCATGAGAACAGGGACAGTTAGCATTTGTGAAGCACCTAGTGTGCCAGGCTCCACTGCACCCTGTACTTTACCTCTACTGTCTCATCTACTCCTCACAACAACCTCCTAAGGTAGACCCTGTACGTTACCTCTATTGTCTCATCTACTCCTCACAACAACCTCCTAAGGTAGACCCTGTACTTTACCTCTACTGTCTCATCTACTCCTCTCAACAACCTCCGAAGGTAGACCCTGTACGTTACCTCTACTATCTCATCTACTCCTCTCAACAACCTCCGAAGGTAGACCCTGTACGTTACCTCTACTGTCTCATCTACTCCTCTCAACAACCTCCGAAGGTAGACCCTGTACTTTACCTCTACTATCTCATCTACTCCTCTCAACAACCTCCGAAGGTAGACCTTTTACGTTACCTCTACTGTCTCATCTACTCCTCTCAACAACCTCCGAAGGTAGACCCTGTACGTTACCTCTACTGTCTCATCTACTCCTCACAACAACCTCCTAAGGTAGACCCTGTACTTTACCTCTATTGTCTCATCTACTCCTCACAACAACCTCCTAAGGTAGAACCTGTACTTTACCTCTACTGTCTCATCTACTCCTCACAACAACCTCCGAAGGTAGACTCTGTGCTTTACCTCTACTGTCTCATCTACTCACAACAACCTCTGAAGGTAGATATCATCATCCCCTTTTGATAAATGAGGAAACAGAGACTCAGAGAAGCTCAGCAGCTTGCGAGGGTTCCTATATGCTAGGAAGTGGGAGTTCCAAGACTCGCTCCCAGGTTTATCTGACTCCACACTGCCATGTCCTTTATGCCAGACCTGCCTGGGCACACTACATTGTGCTGAGTACTGAAAGATGGGTAGAATTTGGTGGCAAATAACTTGAAGAGCGGGCTGGCTTCTCTTGGGAGTCAGCACTCAAACAGACCTGGGAGAATGGTTTGGAAGAATCATCAGTAGTGTACCGCTTAGCCTGACTGCTCAGGCGGGTAGGACAAGAGTATCTATGTTCTCCTAACACCTGTCCCTCAGTCGTCCCTTTTTAAAAGGAGCCTTTTCAACGCAGTCACTATGGGTGATGTTAGAAACCACCACATAAGGTATAGTTATCCCAATACTTCACTCCACACAAATTAACTCAAGGTGAATCAAGAACCTAAACATAAGAGTTAAAACAATATAACCCTGAGAAGACAGGACAGAAGAAAAATCTCCATGGCCTTGTATTAAGACAATGTTTTCTTAGATACGACAACAAAAGCATAAGCAACAATAACAAAATAAGGTGAACATCATTAAAATGAAAAACTTTTGTACTTCAAAGAAAGTGAAAACATCACCCACAGAAAGGAAGAAAGTATGTGCAAATCATACATGTGGTAAGAGACTTGTTATTAGAATATAAAAAGAACTACTACAACCCAACGATGTAAAGACAAGTAACCCAATTAAAATATGGGAAAAGGATTGGAATAGACATTTCTCTAAAGAAATACAAATGGCCAATAAGCACATAGAAAGATGTTTGATATCATTAGCTAGCAGGGGAATTCAAACTGAAACCACAATGAGAAACTCCCGCCCATCCACTAAAATGGCTAAAATCAGAAGACATATAATAACAAGTAGTAGCAAAGATATGGAGAGGTACTCTCCATATTACTCTCATATATTACTGGTGGGAATGTAAAATTACACACCCACTTTGGAAAGCAGTTTGGCAGTTCCTCAAAATATTAAATGCACACTTACCATATGATCTGGTAATTCCACTCTAGATATACACTTGAACAAATTTAAAATATATTTCTATATAAAAACTTGTGCACACATGTTCATCACAGCATAAATTCTTAATAGCTAAAAAGAAGAAAGAGCCCAAATGTCCATCACTTGATATATAAAATAAGTATGTAACATTCATAAAGTATTACTTGGCAAAAAAAGAAAGAAAAGACTGATACATGCCACAACATGCATGAACCTTGAAAATATGCTAGGTGAAATAAGTCAGCCACAAAAAAACAAATATTTTATGATTCTATTTACATAAACTGTCTAGAATAGGCAAATCTAGATAAACAGCAGATTAATGGTTGTCTAGGGATTGGGGGGCTGGGGAGATGGGGTGTGACTAATGAGTACGGGGTTTCTTTGGGGGTGACAAAAATGTTTTAAAATTGATTGTGGGAATGATTGCAGAACTCTGTAAATATGCTAAAAGCCACTGAGTGGCTTTAAATGAGTAATTATATGTTATATGAAGTACATGTCAAAAAAGATTGTATATAACCTAGTATGAAGATATACTGAGAACTAGTGAAAGATGATCTCAGCAGTTTGTTCTCATGCTGCTAACAAAGACATACCTGAGACTGGGTAATTTTTAAAGGAAAGAAGTTTAATGGACTCAGTTCCATATGGCTGGGGAAGCCTCACAATCACGGCAGAAAGCAAAGCAGAAGCAAAGGCACACCCTACATGGCAGCAGGCAAGAGAGCTTGCTCAGGTGAACTCGCACTTATAAAACCATCAGATCTCTTGAAACTTATTCACTACCAGGAGACCAGTGTGGGGGAAACTGCCTCCACGATTCAATCACCTCCACCTGGCCCTGCCCTTGACATGTGGGGATTATTATAATTCATGGTGAGATTTGGGTGGGGACACAACCAAACCATATCAGTGAGTGGGTAGGCAACCGGCCTGGGCATCATGCTGCTGTTTTTCTTCTGTAACTCTATAGAGAATACCCCGCTGGGGAAGTTTCTGGACCAAAAAATTGGTGACAGATAGTAATCAACAGATACTGCCCAGACTACTGTAGAAAGTAAAAAGCTTAGTGATAACAGATTTTCCTGGCAACACCCACCCGCTAATAAGATTAACAGTTTGCCAGAGTGGCACAAGCTGTATGAAGATTCACTAAAATCTCACTTGAGATAGGCAACACCTATCTCTAAACCAGAAGAGACAGGTATTTCTTTCTTCTTCCTCTCCTAATGTCACCTCCTAGCTCCACAGTGCCCATGTTGAGTTTTAGAATTGGCATTTGGATCAAGACATAGATTCCTGGTGGGTGGCCTCTTATCAGCTGGTCCTGCCCCCTCTCCTCGCTACAGATCACAAGTGTTGGCCTGGTTTCTCTCACCACAAACAGCAGTTTCAACAACCTCATCCAAATTTCATGTATCTCTTTACCAAACTAGAGCTAACCACAAGTAAACAGCATTTGGACTTCAGAAATCTCGTTCCACGTTTGTGTGAACGACAGACTCTCCAATATTTTAGCAGGGGCTCACCCTCAGTTCTTGTTTTCCATGATGACAGTTCTCTATCTTACTGAGACTAATAAATTACTGTCCTTCACAACAGAGGTACACAAAAGGCCTCAAATGATGAGCTGGCTAAAATGTAGCTGCTCTGTTCACAATGAAGGAATGCTAGCCATGACATATACATAGCAAGCAATTTTTCCTCATCTTCACCAGTGGGAAGGAGCTAGCATTTGGCCAAGACCTTTGATAAGTGCTATGGGTCCTCTCACACCCTCGGCCATGAATATTTCAGGGTAAACCAGGTGCCTGGGTAGCTTTCTCATGTGTTATTCTGCCACAGCAGGGGCAACAGCCCTTACAGTCTTATCCCAGAAGAGCCATCAACAACTTGAAGTTTTCATCAGTGAGAAACGTACCTGCCTCCCAGACCACTTTCTAGCATCACTCACAAAGGTTGTCGACATTTGGACCAAGTTCGCTAGAGTATTTTTTCATTTGGTTGAAGTTGTTTTCAATGTTTTCCAGTGACTGGAGGTCAAGTCTGGAGCAGGGGCTTATATTAATAGATCCTCTGTGAGGGGAGCTGCTGAAACGACACTTCAACTCATCACTGACAACGGAACAGAAAACACCGCCAAGCCAGGCTTTGTGGCCACCCCTCAAATTGGCCCTCAAAATGGCACTGATTCTGGAGATGGCCAGATGATTTAAGTGTGCGTGCATGTGTATGAGGGAGAATCTTGGCTCCTAATTTGGGCGTTTTGAATTGGAAACTTTGCCAGACATTGCCCAAACCAATGGTCAAAGAGTACAGTTTGTTTTTTCCCTGAGTAACAGAAACCAGTTTCCTAAAGCTCACTGCCTTTCTTGGAGGAGGGAGGGGAGGCCTTTGCCAACTTTGTCTACCTCCCTGATTTTTGGGTTTACTTGCTAATGAATGGGCAGGTCTGGGGCATCTTTTACCACATTCAGTCCAGGAAGGATCTGTCTCATCTAACCTAAAGCCTGACTCAATAATGCTTGGTCAAGAGGCTGGGTCTCACCCTTCAGGGCTCGTTTATATAATGAGTACCTCTGGGTTCAGATCGTCTCAATAAAACACGTCTGCCTAGCACAGTCCTTCCGAAACTTAACGGCTGCAACCCTGACAGCCTTCAGGCTGGGAATTTATCCTACATTGAATGGACAGGCAGCAAACAGGGTGGAGCAATCTTTCCCAAAGTGTGTTCCATGGAACTCCAGGGTTCCATGGGCAGCTAAGTTTGGGACAATTAATCTTACTTCTAAGATTCTAAGACATCATCAGTTTTAAGCTCCTCAGTGATTTAATAGTTTTTTTTGGAGAGTTGGGGAGAAGACGACACCTGATTATAAGTATACAGTTTTGTTTTTAACCACACAATAAGAGTCTATATTTATCTAGATGAATACTCGGGCTTTCTTCTTCTTTTTTTTTTTCCTGCCTCAGGTTTATTTGTACAAACAGCACAGGAGGACCCCAGCTCCATGCAGATGGCAGCCCGGAGGTGGGGGTGGGGGGTCGCACCAGTCCTTCTGTCCTCACGTTGGCACACAGAGATACCTACTCTGTAGCCTTTGTAGTGGCCTGGGCACCTTTGGGAGCCTGAGCTGGAATTGAAGCTGGAGCTGCAGCCTGAGCCTTGGTTTGATCCTTGGCCTTGGCCTTTGGCCGGCACAGCCGGAGCCCCTTGGCAATGCGAGCACGAGCACGCTTCCCAAGCTTGGGGTGGGCAATGTAGGCAAGTCGATCAAGCTTGCGGCTAACACCCTTTGGGATCTTGGGCTTAACCTCCCTGGGCTTTACGAGGGCCTTGACAGCCTCGGCACGTGCACTCATGGCCTTGGCATTGTTGGCCTGCATCTTCTTTAGGCCCTTCTTGTTGTGCTTCTTGGCAAAGCGCATGTTCCTCAGGAACTTGGGGTCCACCCCCTTAAGAGATTCGTATCTTTGTGATCGGGGTTTCTTGATACCATTTCTGTGCCATTTTTGGGACTGGTTGTGTGTGGTGTGGTTCTTGGACTTGGCCATGTCTGCACCTTTAGCCGCGGCTCCCCGGGCTTTCTTCTTTAGTATCTCAGTTACAGTTTGTATCTAGTCACTCTTTGCCTTCCCAGTCTAAGGGTTCACTGAGTCACTTCTGACCATTAGAAGTTCTATGGAATCTTAAAGGGACAAGCTGCTTTTCACAAACTTATGATCTTGGTCTCTTTTGTATCCTTAGACTAAACAACATAATGTTGAATCCTGTAAAGAAATATTCAAGTTTCATGTTCCTTTTCTTTTTTATAAGCTTATAGTTTCATATTTTCCTTAATTGAGTAACATGACTGAAAGGTACTGACTTTGTAAGCGTCAGCTGGAAGCTCTTGACAGATTCTTGGAGATGGAGTGATAGTTCTTCATAATGGGGGGATCAGCATTCCAAGAACTGTCAAACCACCTTCTTCTCACACTGAAGCTTCCACTCCCCATTCCTAGAGATTTGGCAATCTCTGTTGCCTTTAATTACTGCCTGGAGTGTGGCAGGAAAAAAAAAAACAAAAAACAACAACAACAAAAAACTTGCTTTTATAATGCTGATTCATAACAACGTTTTTAAAATACACACTTTGGAATAATTTTAGATTTACAGAAAAGTTGCAAAGATAGTACAGAGTGTTCCTATATACACCTTTTACCCAGTCCTCTGTTGCTAACATCTTACATTACCAAGGAACATTTGTCAAAACTAAGAAGCAAATGTTGGTATGTGACTATCAACTAAACCCCAGGCTTTACTTGGATTTCACCCGTGCATCTACCCAGGTCTCCTTTCTGTTCTGTCCTGACAACAATGCATTCAGTTGTCACGTTGCCTCAGTCTCCTCTGCTCTGTGGCAGTTTCTCAGTCTTCCCTTGACAGTCTTGAAGCGTCCTGGCCAAATATACTGTACAATGTACTCTGATCTGGGTTCCTTCCTTGCCTTTCTCAAGACTAAATGGAGGTATTTTTGTAAAAAACGCCACAGAAGTGAAGTACCCTTCTCGTTACATCCTATCACGGGGGACGTGGCAGCCACACCGCATCATGTGTGGTGCTAACCCCACCCCTTGGTTAAGGTAGTGTTTGCCAGGTTTTTCCATTGCAAGGTGTAGCAAATGAAGGGATCTAAGTTAAAATTCGACTTTGGTGGACTCCCTATTTTAAGAACTCACCGGAGGTGCCATCAAATGGGCAAGCATGTACAAATGTCCTTTAACTGCCAGGACTCATCTTGTGCCTGCATCTTGTACAGGCAGGGACAAGCTCAGCGTCCTGGCCAGGGCCGGGAGCTCACTGGGGTGAGGAGGTGAAGAGCCAGACACACTCACTCCCGGGGTCTCACCGCATGAACCCTGCACCCCACGCACCCCCCTCATTTAACTTGCTCTATGCCCATCCCTGCTTCTGACACGGATTCCAAAGTTTACTCTCATTTTAGAAACACTGAGGTATAAAACTATGAGCTCTTTATTTTAGAATCAAGTGTACTGTAAAGGCTCCGGGACATCCTGCAGTCACCTCATCTAACCTACAGTTTCCCGAACTAATTTGATCACAGAGTCCCCTTTTCACTTAAGGCTCCGTCTTTACCTGAACCTATGAACGGAGGGGAAGGAACAGGGCTGAGCCGCTGAGTCCGCTCTGAGTCCCAGCTGCCTGACTGTGGCAAGCTTCCTCAGAAAGGAATGTCCTTCCGAGCCTCTGACACCCTCAGTCACAATTCTGATGCGTTTAAATGGACTTCTCCGACCTCTCATCCACCCCGGGAAGGCTGCGCCTGCATGTCCGCGAGCTGTGCACCGATACACTGACGGTCCTATGGAAGTGGCTGACCTTTGTCACGATATCCGGGAGTAAAAACAGTCCAGACAGGCAGGCAAGCATGCAAACACTGAGGTCCCCCCGTCCCCGACATCGTATCAGAGCTGCTCACTGCACCACTGTGAATGAGGGTGGGCTCACCCCAGCCCCCACTAACCTTCGCATCCTTTAACTGCCAGGACTCATACATGACTCTGATAGAATGAACTTCTGTTCTCTGATACTGCATCTTAACGTCTGCTGAGGAACACAGTACTGGCAGGCGGGTAAGCTGAAAATTTAGGAAGTAAATTACTATAGACATCCTAGCCAACCTCATTTCACAGTTCTGAGCAGCCCCAACGGGGCAATCTTTCCGCTGGGAGGATCACAGCAAAACAGGGAGTAATCACTGTTTCGACCCATACATGTGAGGCCAAAAAGGGAGATCCTAGTGTCATTTAGGCCCAGGATCCACCTTGGCTACTGACAAGGTCTTTTAGGGTATGAGGTTACATTTTTTTCCTACTAAATGACAGCAGCATTTGGTGGGTAGCATGCATACATAAGTGCATAGGGCCATCCATCAAATAAACAACTCATATAGTGAGTCTCTTGGGGAAGACATTCCCACATTATAGGAACATGGGCCTTTTCCATTATATGAGAAAGTGAACTGACAGATACATAAGGGCAACTATTTCTTTTATTTTCAAAAATTTGTCACCTTTTACCAAAAGAAGAGTGGCACGGTAGAAAAGGCATGAGACTTGGAGTTGGATACGCTAGGGCTCAAATCCTGGATCCTGGGACAGGTTTTTTTTTTTGAGAGAGGGACTCTTGCTCTGCCTCCAGGCTGGAGTGCAACGGTGCAATCTCGGCTCACTGCAACTTCCACCTCCCGGGTTCAAGTGATTCTCCTGCCTCAGCCTCCCAAGTAGCTGGGATTATAGGCGTGCACCACCACGCCCAGCTCATTTTTGTAATGTTAGTAGGGACGGAATTTCACCATGTTAGCCAAGATGGTCTGGATCTCTCGACCTTGTGATCCGCCCACCTCAGCCTCCCAAAGTGCTGGGATGACAGGTGTGAGCCGCCGCGCCCGGCCCCTGGGGCAGGTTTCTTAATTTCTCTGAGCTTCAGTTTTCTCATGGGTAAAATGGAGATAAAAATATGTACTTGTCAAGGATACTGTAGGGCTCAAATGAGATCATCTGCCTAACTATTTTTAGCCTCACACAGAAAATTAGTAACAAACATGGAATTTCCTTCCACTGCAAGCTCCCTTTACACTCGAGACTGTCTCATGGTTGATACCAGATGGCCCGGTCTCGATTCTGCACGAGCTTGGAACTCGAACACCCCAGTTTTAGGAAGGCCTTGAGAACAATCCGCAGGGTCAGGGGACCTTTCTAAGGATCCCATACATGCTCTGGATTGTATGGGATCGTCAGGAAAAACGGGTATCAGTGCCCTGACGCAAGTCCTTCTGAACAACCCAGGATTTAGCAGGAGGCCAAGGTGTCTGATCCTCTCTGACACTATCGTGCCGGTATCCCTCCCGTCTGTTCTCTGTCCACAGGGCTTGTTAGTGTTCACAGTGCCTGTGGACAGGAACGAAGAGGACACAGAAAACTTGCTTCGCTAGTTACTGCTCTCTTTGCTCAGAGAGGGTCAGGAGACAACAAAGGCTCCTTCCTGCAGAACCAAGAACCCCCTCCTTAGCTCCCACCTCCTGCCAAACATGAGCCACCCGTCTGACCCTCGTAGACATCTCCAAGATCGAAAAATATCCTTTGGCAAAAACAATCATTGGCAATCTGGTTATTTTAACGACGTCTGTGGCCAGGAGAGAAGGAGGAGAGTGTCGGCTGGATATAAACAGAAGCAGGAGCTTGCAGAGGATGAGGGAAAATGAAGCCAGTGCTATGATACAGTCAATAGCTATGATACAGACAGCCTGGTGCAAGTTTCGCTGAGGAGAAACTGAAGCTGATTTCAAACGAGGCTGAAGACCTGCACCCCTGTGCTCCCCTCGCATGGCCACGAGCCTTCCCATCCTCCGTACGGCCCAAAACTGACCACGCACTCACTACAGCACAGTCAGGGCTGGCCACAGGGAGCCGTCAGCTTGCAAGACAAGTTCTTGAGAAAGGAGTCTGTGTTTATGAAGGTGAATTCCAGGCTCAGCCAAAGGCCACCTAAGGCGCAAATGCTCCGAGTCGGTTGGGGTTTGTGTGTTCCATCTGCTGCTGGGTGCCTCTCTAGGGTGCGTATTTCTAGTCAGTGGACTGTCCTAAACACGGGAAGCCACTGACAGATGAAAGCTGGCCCTGCTTGTGGCATCCAGTCTTCAGGGCTTGTACATGCTCTTATAAGGAAGTAGAACTCAGAGAGCACTCACTGGCAGCGCGGGACTGGTCCCTCACTCACAGCAGCGTCCCGGTCCCGCACTCACAGCAGTGTCCCGGTCCCGCACTCACAGCAGTGTCCCGGTCCCTCACTCACAGCAGTGTCCCGGTCCCGCACTCACAGCAACGCCCCGGTCCCGCACTCACAGCAGTGTCCCGGTCCCGCACTCACAGCAGTGTCCTCGCTTGGTCTCAGGGATGGCTCCAATGTCTCATTTTGTGTCTTTACTGTTGCCAGTGTTGATGAAACCTTGACAAGGCAAAGCACGTGTGAGCAGAGCCCCGGGAATTCAACCTTTAAGTGGATAACTTGGCTTCTGGTTTGCCAAGGAACCAGGGCATCAAACAGATGAAACAGCCTATTGTCCATTTCAACAGGCTTTTTTCAGGAGTGGGGATGATCTTTCAAATTATCCACAACTTAATTAATATTTTAATAGTCAATTACCTAAGATATGGCATAGTCACTGACCAATCAGAAGAGATGCCAGCAGTTGGGTGCGGTGGCTCACACCTGTAATCCCAGCACTTTGGGAGGCTGAGGTGGGCAGATCACCTGAGGTCAGCGGTTCGAGACCAGCCTGGCCAACATGGTGAAACCCCATCTCTACTAAAAATACAAAAATGAGCCAGGCGTGGTGGGCACCTGGAATCCCAGCTACTTGACAGGCAGAGGCAGGGGAATCACTTGAGCCTGGGAGGCAGAGGCTGCAGTGAGTCCGGATCGAGCCACTGCACCCCAGCCTGGATGACAGAGTGAGCCTCCATCTCAAAAAAAAAAAAAAAAAGAAGAAGAAGAAGAAAGAAGGAAGAAGGAAGAAAGAAGAGATGGCAGCCACAGCGGGGAGAAGGGTCCTAGAAATCCCCTGTAGGGATTCTAGGGCATCCTCCCTGTTTGGTTCTTGGATTCTGGGAAAGTCCTCAGAGGTAAGCCTGAGAGGCTAGGCAAAGGGGCTAGAGCAGTGGCTATTTACCACCAGGGAAGAGGCATTCAACAGCCTGAACAAGCAGCAGTCAGCGCGAGGCCTGGGTGATTCTCCATTCTGTAGGGGTGGGGGATGAGGGCATGCACAGGAGGGAAGCAGAAGTGAAAAGCAGCCTCAGTAACCTTCGCATTTTTTATCACACCATGTTAATACCCAAGAGAGTTTAGCTTTCCCAAATCTCACTGGATCAATAACTTCAGGAAAAAGAATTTGCAGAAGCCAATTTCCACATTAGTTTAGGTGCTGGCAGGTCTTTGGAAACTCAGCCCGAGACACCCGGAGACTTCTGGTCTACCCCTGGGGAATTCAGTTCAATCCTCCGAAACACTCAGACTAGCTCCTCTAGGCACTGCCAGCTCAGGTTTCCACTCAGAACACATACATTTGTGTCTGGGGAAAGGCAAGCATGAAATATACTTCACTGAAAGGTTGAAAAGCACGGAGGGTAAGTTAATTTTCAAAACAGAAAGGAAGTCAACAGCCTAACACAATGGAATGTGTGATTCACCCCTGCAGGGCAGACATTGATTTTCCCACCAGGGAGTATCATCGAATTAGTTGGCAGTTGAAAATATGATCTCTGACTTTTTTTTTTCATTCCCCTTAGGTCCTACATTTTATTTTAAGACCGTGAAGCAACGTGAGATTAAAAGTGTCATCCAGAAACAGAAGTGGAAAAGATGCAGTATTTCTTTTGTTCAAAGAAAATACTTTCAAAGTTATTTCATAACTAAAATTGCAATGACAGGTGGGTGAGCGCGTGGGTGGGGTGCACGGGCTTTCCTCGCTTGGCTCATGTTGGACAGACAGGAAGCCTGTGAGCTTAGGGGCACAGACGCCTCCCATGAAGAGTCAGCATCAGGGCTGCTCTGGGTAGAACCCAGGTCCTGCACTGTTTCCAGTGGCTGGTGTCCTGGGAACAGGCATCGGTCAGCAGCCACACCTTCACCCTGCGGGGGATGAGGAGGGCTAACAGTGGGAGAAATCATTCAGGTAAGAAAAGTTCTCCCGCCTCCTAGATGTGTGGCCTTGGGAGAGGCGCTCAACTCTGAGCCATGCTTTCAGAGCTCTCAATGGGGGCTAATAATTTCCACTATATCTAGAAACATAGGTCTAGGTTTAGGTGTTCTGATGCCTAACATTTTGTAAACCTTAAGAATGCAAAGTCGACAAATGCGGAAATGGGAACAGGGTTTTCAAAGGGGCTCCTGCAAGTAGAAGGCCCACAGTTTAAGCCTCATCAGTGTCACGGTGAATCTTACTTTGCACACCTGCCTATCTCAAATAAGAGGTACGTCTATAAACGTACATCTCAAACTGTAATTCTATAAATACATGATGTTGAATTACTCTATACATATGTAATACTTAATGTGTGCTATGCGAGGTGCAGGAAATAACGCTGTGCCCGAGACAGACAGTCCCACCTGTATGAAACCTACAATCCAGAGGTGCTGCATTGTCATCTATGGGAGGCAGAGCGTCCCTGAATCCTGAACTTGGAAGTGAGGCCGATCACAGTGGAATGGCTCGACTGCCCATCTGCAGCACTAGCCCCTCTCAGGGCTCTCTGAGGTCCTGATGCCACACCTGGCTTTCTGGGAGGTGAGCTCTGCTTGACCTGGTTCTCTGCCCTCTCCTTGCCAATCACTGTCTTGTCACTGCCTCTCATTTTGAAACCCTCAGAGCACCAGGCCAGGCTTTCTAACCTTTACTTTCAAACAGGAGTGGACAGCGGTTACCTGGGAAGGCGGGGGTGGTAGTAAGAGAATGAGGGTGACAGCCAAGGAACACAGAGTTTTCTTGGGGGGAGGAGCTAATTAGAATGCTCTGAAATTGATTGTGATGACGGATACACAACTATGTGAACATACTAAAACCCAGTGATTTGTATACTTTCAATGGGTCAATTATGTGGTATATGAATGATAGCTCAATAAAGTTGTTAAAAATATGAATGGACAACCAAGAAGCATCTAAAACTCAGGAAAAGCAGCAAGACAAAGCAGAATAAATAAACCAGGGAAAAACGAAGAACACTCAGGTCATTCAGAAAAAAGAAAAATTTGTAAATGATTAATTATCCTTTGAGAGACTCAAGAAGATGCTGCATCCACAAAATAAGAATAGGGAGCTATGAAAAAGGATCTATCCAGGAACAAGAAAGAGTTCTTGTGAATGATAAAAACAGTAAGTTTCCTAAGATATAAAATTTTGATTAAATATCTGCACAATGAAGTCAAGGATAATCCCTAGAGCATAAAGCAAAAGGCCTAGACACTAGAAAAAGAGAAATTTAACATATGACAACCAGCACTTTCAGAATGAAAGAACAGAAAAACGGAGGAAATAAAATTAAAAAGGAAAAAATAGAGAAAACTTTTCCCAGAGCTAAAGGAAGACAAGAATGTTTAAACTAAAAGGGTCTAGTCTGAATGAAAAAGATACCCATGCCTAATACACCAGTGTGAACTCTCAGCACATCAAAGAGCAGAGCCTAAAACCTACAGAAAAGATCAAACGGGTGACTGACAAAGGATCCAGAAGCCACGTAGCATCAGAAATAGCAGATCTTACAAGACCGTGTAATAGGCTTTTAAAATTTTCATTGAAAATTATTTTGAATGGAGAATTTTATATTGTAATTCTCCACCAAGAACAAGAGTACTAAATCTCAATCTAATAGTGGGAAATCAAGAGATATTGCCTGAAGTTGATGGTACAAGAAATAGAAATTTCAATATATCGTTTGAGGTGTCACAGGTTGCCAATAAAAGAATTAAAGTACTATTACCTTCATGGAAAACGACATGTAGACTAGAGAAAAGAATATAAGAAAAGCTAGATCTTTATTTTTCATACCTAAGAATGGATCACTTCTTCAGTTTTAAGAAACTTAAGTCTAAAAATAGTACAGAGAGGTAATAACTGTAACTCTGAAAAGTAATGAAAACAGACATGGTTTAAAATAAAAGGTTGCTGTTAAGGAGCAGGTGTGAAAGGAAAATGGAGGGATCCCAGGGGGAGACGGAAACTACTGCCTTGCTTTTTTTTTCCTTTTCTGAGGCAAAGTCTCACTCTGTCGCCCAGGCTGGAGTGCAGTGGCACCATCTCGGCTCACTGCAACCTCTGCCTCCTGGGTTTACGCCATTCTCCTGCCTCAGCCTCCTGAGTAGCTGGGACTACAGGTGCCGCCACCACGCCCGGCTAAATTTTTGTATTTTTAGTAGAGACGGGGTTTCACCATATTAGCCAGATGGTCTCGATCTCCTGACCTCGTGATCCGCACGCCTCAGCCTCCCAAAGTGCTGGGATCACAGGCGTGAGCCACCGTGCCTGGCTTGCTTTTTATTTTAAAAATGAGATACAAGGCCATACTTTTTTTTTTTTTTTTTTAACTAATTAATGGGACTTTTAAATACAGAGCCTAGAAGCACTGCAGAGAGCCAAGCCTTGGCATCTGGGTAGCTGTGCACTTCCAAAGTGTACTGCATCAAAGCGTTTCACAGATCGTGAGGTGTCCAATTACTTAAGTTTGGGAGATACTGTCATTCTCGATGTCACTTTTACAGATTCAAAACATATTTAGGTTATTAAAAGCTCTGAGAAGCTCTGTAGAAAAGAAACCATTTTGACTTCATTTAAATGCAGGTCAATTTGCTGAAAGACCAATTTGATGAACTGTTAATTTGCTGTTAGTAAATTTACCAACTTTTTTAAAGTTAAGATTTAATACTTACAGTGGGATTGTTTTCAAAGTTTTGATAGGAATGTGCAAGTTGCAAAAGAAAATTAAATAGCCAAAAAGTGAGTAGAGCACACATTAATATAAACAGATAAGTTTTTACAAATGAGATTCTTTAGACTACTTCTGGTTTCTTTTGGACGTTTCTGGATATCATTTTTAACTCTGCTTAAAATTTTAAGCATTCTAAGGTTTATTTTCCCTCATTTCCTCCATGACCTACTAGCCTTTATTGTGTATTTCTAACAATTAAACATTTAAGTTAAATATAAATTCAAATGCATCTCAAGGACATCAGGATTTTAAATTAACTTAGATTTAATTCAAATTCTGAATGAACAAAAATACAAAATTAAGGTTCGACTACAAATTGGTGAAAGAACATTAAAAATTCTTTACAAAATAGAATAACATTTTAAAGCATATGAAAGAAATAAAATGTAGTTGAAACAATCCTGTCACATATGAAATGCCAAACCTTCAGGTAGAAAGTCTGGTTCTATTTCATAGGAATTGCTCAAATGATGCCGAATTCTGTTGTCAGCCTTCCGGCATTCTAGAATTTTCTTTTCTACTGATGCCTCAGACAGGAAGCATCTTAATACTAGTTAATACTAGTTAAGTTAATACTAGTTAATACAGTCAAGTGCCACATAACATTTCAATCTACCACGGACTGCATATGTGGTAACAGTGGTTCCACCAGATTATAATGGAGCTGCCCTGCACACCTATAACATTTTAAATTTTATGCCATATTTTTGCCCTATCTTTTCTATGTTTAGATACACAAATACTTGCCACTACGCTACAGCTGGCTACAGCATTCAGTACAATAATGTGCTGTACAGGTGTGTAGGCGAGGAGCACCACAGAGTCTAGATGTGTAGGAGGCTTTCGTATCGGGGACAAACCCCACCCCCGATATTTATCGTGGGTTCTTTTCTATTTCCTAAGCGTCTTTATTTGAGAAATAAAGGGAAAGAGTACAAGAGAGAGAAATTTTAAAGCTGGGTGTCTGGGGGGAGACATCACATGTCAGCAGGTTCCGTGATGCTCCCCGAGCCGTAAAACCAGCAAGGTTTTATTAGCGATTTTCAAAAGGGGAGGGAGTGCACGAATAGGGTGTGGGTCTCAGAGATCACACACTTCGCAAGGTAATAAAATATCACTAAGCAAATGGAGGCAGGGCGAGATCACAGGACCACCAGATGAGGCGAAATTAAAATTGCTAATGAAGTTTTGGGCATGCATTGTCATTGATAACACCTTATCAGGAAACAGGGTTTGAGAGCAGACAACCTTTCTGACCACAATTCATTAGGTGGGAATTTCCTTGTCCTAATAAGCCTGAGAGCACTACAGGAGACCGGGGCTTATTTCATCCCTTCGGCTTCCACCGTAAAAGGCGGTCGCCCTAAGGGAGCCATGTACAGACCTATCCTCAGGGCGCATTCTCTTTCTCAGGGATGTTCCTTGCTGAGAAAAACATTCAGTGATATTTCTCCTATTTGCCTTTGAAAGAAGAGAAATAGGGCTCTGTTCCGTCCGGCTCACCGACAGTCAGACTCCAAGTCTTATCTCTCTTGTTCCCTGAAAGTTGCTGTTATCATGTTCTTTTTTCAAGGTGCCCAGATTTCATATTGTTCAAACACGCATGCTCCACAAACAATTTGTACAGTTAACGCAATCATTACAGGGTCTTGAGGCGACATATATCCTCCTTAGCTTACAAAGATGATGACGGGATTAAGAGATTAAAGTAAAGACAGGCATAGGAAATCACAAGAACATTGATTGGGGAAATGATAAGTGTCCATGAAATCTTCACAATTTATATTCAGAGACTGCAGTAAAGATAGGCTTAAGAAATTATAAAAGTATTAATTTGAGGAACTAATAAATATCCATGAAATCTTCACAATTTATGTTCTTCTGCTGTGGCTTCAGCCGGTCCCTTCGTTCGGTGTCCCTGACTTCTCACAACAGTTTCACAATCTAGGTTTGTGTAAATACATTTCATGACGCTTGCATGACAACAAAATCCCCTAATGACACATTTCTCAGAATGTATCCCCATTATTAAGCAATGCATGACTATATTCAGAAAAGCATCTTTCATTGTCAGCAATACCGGATCAAACATTTAGTAGACAGAGCTACTAAATCGCCATGGATAAATGTGCGTATCTGAAAACTAGGCTTTTTGTGGACTTAGTCTACAGTGAACTGGCTTTTGATGAATTGGCTTTCCGTAACTGATTTTTAGCAAATTGACCTGAAGCCATTTTATTTAACCTAGCTTTTCCCAAATTCATTTGACCAGGATTCTCCTTTCATTTCAAGTCAATGGAACAATTATCCTGACAGAACACACTCTGGAAACCACTACTCAAGAGGAAGGAAGTCATATGCGTGTACTACAGGCCCCAGGGAACAGCAAGCTGACTTTGATAATAATAATTAGAAACTGCTAACAGGGACTTAACGAGAAAAGAAACTTAACTTGTAACCAGATGCCATACTTCTATAAATCGGCAGACCATATAGTCTGTTCATTCATCTCCACTGGTGAAAAGTTCCACATTTTATATTAAATTTTATTTCACTTTTTTAAGAGATGGGGTCTTGTTCTGTTGCCCATGCTGGAGTGCGGTGGTACAATCACAGCTAACTACAACCTTGAACTCCCTGGGGTCAAAGGTGATCCTTCTGCCTCAGCTTCCCGAGAAGTTGGGACTAAAGGTGTACACGACCATGCCCAGCTAATTCTCTAATTGTTTGTAGTGACAGGGTATTCCTATGTTGCCCAGGTTGATCTCAAACTTCTTGCCTCAAGGGATCCTCCCACTTTGGCCTCCCAAAGCACTGGGGTTACAGGTGTGAGCCACCACACCCAGCTGATATTAATGTTTTTAAAATAAAAACATTTTCATAGAAAACTCATGGGTGGGAATGAAGTGTTTGCTTTTCTTCTCTCTCATCTTCTTTGGGTCTGAGAAGGCCTTACACAGCGTGCTCCCATGTGGTAATACTCTCCCACTCATGATGGCTGCTGTGGGAAGTGCCAACAGAGAGGGCTGGTAGGGAAGAAAGCAACATAGGCCAGGGATCACACACTTACAAGCCCACTGGGGTAGACAGGATATGGATGAGTAAAGCTAGCCTGCTGGGGAAGTAGAGGAGACTTTGGCAAAATGACGGAGCATACACCAGGTTTAGGAAGGCAGGTGCCACCCAGCACTGCTACAGCTGCTTTGAGGATGTGGAGCCAGTGTACCAGTCTTCTGATTCCCCAGGCAAAACTAGAAATCTAGATCAAAAAATAAAATAAAATAAAATATCCTGCTTTTTAGAAGTTAGCAAATGTTTCATTAAAAAATCCACCATGTGGCTAATCAAAAATGTTTCATACATATGAATGTATATATATGTGTGTGTGTGTGTATGTGTGTGTATAGACATATGTAAAACAAAGTGGTATCATTTACATTACCTTAAACCACCAAGTTACACAAAAAAATTATAAGCAACCAAAGCTATACTAACTCATCAGGATGTTCTCTTGGAACCAGTCAAAGGAAGGAGAGGGTATGTGTGGTCCGTAATTTTATGGACCACGTAACTCACGACAAGAGAGGCAAGAGAATTGGAGCTGAGTTTGTTTTTGTACTTTATTTGTGACTGAGACTACAGAAGTTTCGGAGGGTTTTGAAACTCAGAATCTCAAAGTTAGACGGGACATTAAAGCTCATGTGGGCAACCTCCTATTCAATAAAGGAATTATTTGGATACAATTCCAACAGGTAGTCAACTAGTTGTTATGTAAACACTTCCAACGATGGGGAATTCAATACTCTTCAAATGCTCCATTATTGGGTACCTGAGTTGTCACGAACTGTTCTTCCTAATTTGCTGGCATTAAATGTGTCTTCCCCTAATTCCAAGTAACAGGTCCTAGTTCCTCCTCCTCCGGCCAAGAGGAAAACTCTACTTCCTTCCTACAAGACAGCCTTTTAAAATGTTTGGAAATTTACAGCAGGTATCCCTCTCCTTCACAGTCTTTCAACCTTGTGATGAAATACCTCCAGTTCTCACCAGCCATTTCTCATCATATGGCTACAGAATTCTCCTCATCGTGGTCACCCTCAGCTAGAAACTGTCTAGACGGAGTGATGGATGCATGTACCGAATCCTTTGATGTTGATACTATACTTAAAATAATGCAGCCTAAGGTTGGATTAGCTTTACTGCACGGCACTGTTCTCTCTGGACTCCCCCAGATATATGTTATGATTTTTATGTTGTATGAACCAAGAAATCCAATTCAAATAGGCTGACAAAGTAAAAATAAAGTTCATCAGCCTAAGTGCTTATGCAACTCAACAGTACAGGAGTAAATGTGGTCTCAGGCAATGTTTAAACAATGTCATCAGGATCCCGTTTTTCTCTTTCCATTTCTTACCTCTACTTCCTTGGTTTCTTTTTATTTTTCTTCTGATCTCTCTCTTTTAGTCCCAAGAAGCCTAACGGCCTGCAGGCCTAGGGCTCTGTGCTTCCTCAGTTGTGAGCAGTAGTTAAGGAGAAGCGTTCTTTCTTTTTTTTATTTGAGACGGAGTCTCGCTCTGTCGCCCAGGCTGGAGTGCAGTGGCCGGATCTCAGCTCACTGCAAGCTCCGCCTCCCGGGTTCATGCCATTCTCCTGCCTCAGCCTCCCGAGTAGCTGGGACTACAGGCGCCGCCACCTCGCCCCACTAGTTTTTTGTATTTTTTAGTAGAGACGGGATTTCACCGTGTTGGCCAGGATGGTCTTGATCTCCTGACCTCGTGATCTGCCCGTCTTGGCCTCCCAAAGTGCTGGGATTACAGGCTTGAGCCACCGCGCCCAGCCTGAAGCCTTCTTTCTTAATGGCTCAAATGAAAGGCCAAGAATGGATGACCATCGCTGGCTGCAACATGAAGCCATCTGTCTAACACGGGTCACCTGACCAAGGAAACACGATTTTTCTCGCTTTAGCCAATCACAGACAGCCTGCCTCTGGTCAATCACACACACACCACACGTCTAGGACCCATTTGAAGTCATAGTAAGAAAGAACGCAGAAATTAATGTTACTGGAACAACAAAAATATTCTACTACAAAACACTAGAAAAATGTCTCCAGCCTATTACTGAATTTCATTTCCAAAGGAAGACTTTTCCCTGTACCCCTACTCATTCTGTGGCCAAATGTTTCTGAGTAAGGAATTCATTTCAACTTTGGTTCAGCTCTCCAGAAGAGTCTTCTCTGCTTTGAATCCCTTCCGTATTTGACATCCATGACTTCTACGTGTTCTTCTCACGAAGTCTTTGATGAAAATGGTGACTTAGGACCAAAAACCAACCTGAGCTTTGAGGCATATATCCCACTGCATATCTCCCCAAAGGGGTCCATCAATCTGTGAATGACTATGGTTCAGAAATAGCTATTTAAAAGGTTTAAATTAACCTCACTAGTTCATATTTTTCCATCTATAGGAAATGTACCAGGAGACACTATCAAATGCCTTGCTGATATCAAGGTGTACGCTTTTCGTAGCATTTCCAAAGTAAACGCTACATTGTATAGCATTCTGGCTGTATTACTTAAAGCCTGTTGCCAGAAGGAGACAGCACATAGGGGAACTGGAGAACCTCCAGGGAGTATGTCACACACTGCCATCGGGTACATCAGGTCCTGACATGACTTCTCTGCTCCAGGTAGGACCTTAGCTGCCTTCTAGAGATCCATCTTTTCCTTTACCAGCTCTCAGACTTCCTCCTAAACGGCTGGTTTGTGGTCTAGTCCAAGTGGGTCCTGGTGTTCCCTTGGAAATTCCAAGAACCTGCTCTTGCAAAGCGCTATCCGCAGTATGTAACATAATGGCAGAGAGCTGCTGCTTCCTTCTTTCTCATGTATTAGAGTCTTTTTACTGGATTCTCTTTACCCTCTTCGAGTTTTTTCTATCTGAAATTTTTATTAGACTATTTCTGCGTGGAATAGTACAGTGGACATCTATTCTTCTGATTTGTCCAGAGCTCACCCACCCTCCTAGCTTTTCAAGAACGTCTGTCCCATTCCAAACCTGTCTTATTGGCAGGGCTGCCAGCACCTCATCTCCCCCGGTCCAGGCAGGGGTAGGCATGAGAGCCACTAAGGCCAAAGCCATCCATCCCAAATACATCGTCTTTAAATCTGGAGCTGGAGGGAACAGAACTTTTTCTTTTGTTACACGGCTAACAGAACATGAACGGGGTAGGGGGAAGAAGCTGCTGGAAGCCATGTGTCTCACCATACTGTGGACAAGACTGTGAGCAAGAATGAGGACAGCATCTAGGAAGGGAAAGGAGGAGGGAGAGGAAAGACAGAATTGCAAGAACAAGAAAGCAAACGAGCCGGACATCAGTCTGATGGCCCAGACTGCATCCCTGAATTCCGTCACAGTGACCTGCGGCTGGCCGTGCAGTTGAGTAGGCAGCAGATTCTACTCTGCGTGAAGTTACTCTCAGGTGGATTTCTGTTCCTTGTATTAAAATTATCATCATAGAGTCATACGGTAGGAAAACAGAATGGTGTAGTGGAAAGACCACTGGAGCCCTCTGCAGTGTAGTAATAGTTTGTACCTTTCTAACAAAGCCAATCTGGGTTCAGGCTGACTCAAATGCTTTTAAAAAATTACAGCCAAAATAAAATAAATGAATCCTTGGCCTGACTTTGAACCTTGGCTCTGCCATGGAGTGGGCAAGTTACTAAGTCTCAGCCTCAGCCTCTGGCACAGAGGACAAGACAGGTTAACATCCTTCTTACTCTGGCTGTGAGGATTAGAAGGACAAGCAAGTTGATTGGTCCACAGTAGCCTCTTAATAACAGCAATTACTTTTCAGTTTAAAAAGTTGAAAGGTAGAGTCCTTAAAGTCCTTTCACCTACTCCCCTGGAAAGATGCTGCTAACCAACAGCTGGCAGATGCTTTTATGATTGTTGACTCCAGTTTATCTTACATTGGGAGGACATTATGAGGCTATTTCCAATTACAGGTGAGAGCAGATCTGTTCCTCTTTCAGACTAAAGGGCAGCATTAATGTGATTGGTGTCCTTCATGCGGCAAGAGCAATTTCCATTATCTGCTTCCCTCTTTGCAGAGCAGGGCACTGTCTCCACTCCCCTCACTGCTCCCAAGCCCCTGCTCTCTCCCTGTTCAAAGGCTACAGCTGGCCACTCTTGCTACTTCAGTTCCCCAGAACCTGGCTGGGCCATTTCTCTTAATACATCTAACAATAAGAATAGTACACATTTTTCCATCCTATCTCACGAACTCAAGAGCTCTATACTAACCAGCCCAGAAGATACTTTCCTTGCTCTAAATAACAGTAATTTTGGGGGTCATTTATACCCCACTTTTTATTTCTTTCAAGGACCTCTTACTGCTCATTATAAATGACATCACCATTCTCCACAAGCGATCAAATATTATGAGGTTTGACAAATTAGTTTTAGTTTTGCAATGGAACTGAAGTCCCATCCATCTATCCTTAGGGAATTTCTGAAAACTCCATATGAACTTTACTGAAAATACACAAATAGCATGTAAGTGTGCTGATCATATTTTTAGAACAAATTATGAAGTGTGTCCTTTATATAAAATTAAAATGGGTTTGAATGTGTTTGAGGCATTCAAAATTTTATCCATCATTACCCATTTTTCAGGCCCACCTGATTTTCTTTTGGCTGCCTACAGGGGAAGTGGGATTTTTTTTTCCTACTTTCTCTTCCACGAGGTGAGAAAAAGAAAAGACAGCAGCTTGGTAGCTGCAGGGGCAGCCAAGCAAGAGATTGATTCAACAGGAGAAATTCAATGCATCCCAAAAGATTCCCTAGGATTTGACATCCTGCTGCTTAGAGTACAATTTGTTGTAATAAGAAACTGAAGATTTTCTATCAGGAAAGTCAAAGTGCTCAGTGATGGCTTGTTCAAGTTTTAAAAAAAACTGAACTACAATGGAAAATGTTCTTATTCTGGAAACGCTTTCACAACGTAGGAAGCCTAAAGACAATTTCTCAGACCATATACATTGCTCATACACACTGGTGAACGCAAACAAATGTTCCCTGTTCAGGTGACCGAGCGCCAGGAGTACAGTGTGGCTTCCATCCTGTTCCACAAGGACGTTGTTTATACTGAAAGTCAGGCAAATGCAACAAAAACTCTGTCTTTCTTTTTTTTTCTTTTTCTTTTTTTTTTTGGAGACAGGGTCTCACGCTGTTGCTCAGGCTGGAATACAGTGGTATGAACATGGTTCACTATAGCCTTGACCTCCACGGGCTCGAACGATCCTTCCACCTCAGCCTCCCGGAGTTAGCTGAAACTATAGGCTTGAGCCATCATGCCTGGATATTTTTTCTGTCTCTCTGTGTGTGTGTGTGTGTGTGTATTTTTTTTGGTAGAGATGGGGTTTCATAATGTTGCCCAGGCTGGTCCCAGTCCTGGGCTCAAGTGATCTGCCCACCTTGGCCTCCCCAAGTGCTAAGCCTACAGGCATGAGTCACCATGACTGGCTTTTTTGTTATTGTTAAGAGACAGGGACTGACTCTTACCCCAATTTGGAGCATGTGGTGGTTCCCTGCAGCCTTGAACTCCTGGACTCAAGGGATCCTCCTGCCTCAGCCTCTCAAACAGCTGGGACTACAGGTGCCTACCACCATCATACCCATCTACCTTTTTCATGTTTAGTTGAGATGAAGTCTCGCTGTGTCACCCAGGTCTGTCTTGAACTCCTGGGCTCAAGTTATCCTCCCACCTTAGCCTCCCAAAGTGCTGGGATTACAGGTGTGAGCCAATGTGCCAGGCCCACAAAAGGTATTTCTTATGTCCTGGCCTGGGTTGGCGGCTCAAGAGCCAAGGAAGGTAGACTGGGAATAAGTGGGGTTGGTCCACAGGTAGGGGATTTTGGAGTAAAGGCAAACAGGTATCCTTGTTGCAAGTAGGGAGGAGCAGCAGAGGAGAATGTAAAACGTAGACAGTGAGCAGAGAGAAAGTATATAAGCCACAATGAAAGCTCTCCAAGGGGGACAGGCAGGACAGAAAAACAAATGGATTCTCAAGACAGACCCTGGAATTAGTACCTAAAACATTAGAGTTCAGGAAGGCTTTTAGGACCATGAGCATCTGTGGGCTGAGTGAAAGCTACAGCTAGGAACTTCTGTTTTCCTTAGATACTGCTACCAAGGAGGCACAGGACTGGGGTCCCTCCAGGTTGGAGAAAAACTTTCACTAGGAAGTTATCCAAAGGTACAAAGTAGATTCTAGTGGCTCCTTCGTGGTCTGAACTTTTCCCAGTAGACTAAGTGCAAGCTAGGAACTCATGCTGTCACAGGAAATCCAGCAGCTCCCCTTAGCACATGGTTCTTGACTGGGAGCTTGAGTGTTAAAGGAGGGGACTGGATTATCAGAAAGAGCAGGATTTTGGTGAAGGTCAAATGGAGGAAAGTGGCATCATGAGGATATTTTACATAGTGCTTTAAAATCAAGGTTTGAAGACCTCCAGTTACCTTGAGAGGGTTTGGGGGGGGCAGATCTTCCAACTTCCAGCAGAGATGAGTTCTGTGTTGTATGGACCAAAAGGGGAGTCAGGTGGCACTTAGGAAACTTCTCCAGAACCCAGTGTTGATCATTGTACTTCTTACCAGAACTTGGGCCTCTCTAAGGTGGCAATAGTGCAGGATTATCACTACTGATTTGAAATTAGGAGCTCTGCTATTTACTTTTTTTTTTTTTTTTTTTTTTTTGAGACAGGGTCTCATTCAGTCACCCAGGCTAGAGTGCAATGGTGTGATCACGGCTCACTGCAGCCTTGACCTCCCAGACTCAAGCGATCCTTTCACCTTATCCTCCCTGGTGGCTGGGACTACAGGTACATGCCACCACTCCCAGCTAATCTTCACATTTTTAGTAGAGATGGGGTTTCACCGTGTTGCCCAGGCTGGTCTTGAACTCCTGGACTCCAGCAATCTGCCTGCCTTGGCCTCCCAAAGTGCTGGGATTACAAGGGTGAGCCACTGTGCCCGGCCTATTCGCTGTCTTGATGATGACAGAGAAAAGGTATGGGTTTCCTGGGTCCTGGCATAGCCTGAGGGCTCAAGAGCCAGGGAAGAGTGTACAAATGGGTGGAAATTATGTATAACTTGGGGTTTGGGGGGAAAAAAGGAATTGATATCCTGTCCCAGATAAGGATGGGAGGCAAAGGAGGGGCGGAAATGAGAAATTCAAGTGGAATCATGCTGTCACAGGTCACCCTGGCCAGAGGTCAAGCCACCTAACTTCGTATTACAGGCTTTCTCAGCACCACCTCAGACAGTGCTGGGGCTCTCAGAAATGCCACTGCACAATTTGTGTTGATAATCACTTGGTCAACTGTAACTGGGTATAAAGAACCCAAAAGTGTTTTAGGCAGATCATCTCTTAGGGTAGAACCTCTATTTTACACATTATTTCACAGTAAAGGTAGGTGAGAGTTTCAGTTTGATTCTAAGGCTATCCCAGGCTGGGTTCAGTGGCTCACACCTGTAATCTCAGCACTTTGGGAGGCCAAGGTGGGAGGATCACTTGGGCCCAGGAGTTCAAGACTAGCCTGGGCAACATCACAAGATCCTGCCTCTACAAAAAAAAAAAAAAAAAAAAAAATTAAATTAGCTTGTTGTCAGGGTGTGTGCCTGTGGTTCCCCCTTCATGTACTCGAGAGGCTGGGGTGGGAGGAACGCTTGAGCCCAGGAGGTCAACACGGCAGTAAGCAGTGTTTGCACCACTACACTCCAGCCTGGACAACAGAGCAAGACTCTGTGTCTCAAAAAAATGAAATAAAAAGGAAAAAGGAAATGAGGCTATCCTAAAATAGCGGCATAAACCAAGTCATGTCAAATGATGATATTCCCCCATCAGTGTCCCCTGGACTGCTGGCTTCTGGGAGAAGGCTTCCTCGGGTGGCCAACTAGCACCCACCAAGCTGGTCATGAGCACAGCCTCCAGCTTTACCCCAGTCGCTCCAAGGCCTGAGCATGCTGGCCCTGGCTTCTGGGTACCCTTTCAGCTCACAGGATGACAACGTGGAACTAAAAGGGGGTTTCAGCTCCAAGAACGCATTAGGGAGGGCTTCGGGCAATCAGAGGCACCAACCTCTCTACATGAGACTTTAAAGTAGTAGAATGATGAATGAAATCCTGAAAATCAATCAGGGACCTCCAAGAGAGGTAAGTACTTGATCCACTGAATGGCCTCGTACTCCAGCACTCTAAAAACCTTGTCTGTCACTGGCCAGGCCTGAGCTGGTCCAGCAATTCCTCCTCAGCTTCTCAAAGGCCTGGTGTTCTGGAGCTGCTCACAGGTGCCCCTCAGCTGGCTGTTGAAGGCTCCACCAGAACGAGGACTTCGTATTGCCTGTTGTGTCTGCCACAGTGCATATATGTAAGTAGGTCTCCATAAATATTTTTGGTGAAAAAAATGAGTAAGTGCCTGACCCAGGAACGTGAGATGCGCCCATTCAAATCAACCATGATCTATGCATCCAGGAGGCCACACAGTAAGCTGAGAATCAGGTAGAGAAGATGGGCAGGCTTCTGCAGTCCACATGATATCTCTTGCTCTGTCTCCTACCGGACAAGGCATATCTAAAGGCCACATTCGACTTCTTGCACACAAATAAGATTGAGGTTCCTACAGATATCTCATTTCCCAAAGCCCCACACCTGCCAGCGCTGATGTGGAAAGACACACATAGACTTGGGGCAGGACGACAGCTGCACACTGGAGCTCATAATGGGGACGGGGAAGGAACAAGCAGCTTCTCAATTCTCTTGTCTGAAAGTGGATGTGGACTACATCTAGCACTCTTGCTACAGGAAGAGTTACCAGAATAAAGCTCAGTAGTGGATTCTGGCAATGCCATCCAGAGTGAAACAGAAGATGGGGTCCTCTGAAAGATGGTTGAGTAGTGGCCTCTAGTAGCCAGGAGTGACAAACGCTATAGAGATGTACGGCCAGGAGGTGACGGAGAGCACAGGCTGTGTGCCTGTTCTGCCATGCACAGCACGTGCTGGAAGCAACGAACGGGCCACCTCCCCTTCCCCAGTAGGGGCTCCACATACATCAGCAGCACCCAATCATTTTGTTTCATCCTTAAGACAGATGGGAAATAGGCAAGCTAGACGAAGGCGTGCTATGTGAAGCTGCCAGATCGCTTAAGCCTGTCTGCTGTCATCCAAAGCTCTGTCAGCACATGGAATACTTGTTCCAATGCCTGAGGTAACAGCAAGAGTCAGAAGAGCTGCTACATTCAGGAGTAGGAGAAGGCCCAAGGCATCCTGCCTCCTCTTTTTCAGAGGTGTTGAAGGGCCAGAGCTTATGCCAGTTCCATGTAGATTGTCCTAGATTTTTCTTCCAGAAGTAAGACTACAAGGCTGGGTCATTCTCACACAACCAGTAGGTTCAGGGCTGGAACCACTCCACAAAGCTGGGCAATGAAGGTCTTTACCCAAATGTACAGGTGGCATCTCAAGCAAGGTGGTTAGGGTTAAAGGAAGTCAAGGTACTTTAGAGGAGTAGATAGTTGAAGCAGAGATGGTCTCATTTCTCTTGTTCCAAGAAAAGAAGAGCCAGAGAAACTGGTCATAAGGTTCTCTGTTATCCTCCTACCTAAACCGTCCTATTAGCTCTGGGTTATCCATAAAAGTAAAACACAAGTAATGAGGCCTAAGCGCAAGTCAGTGGTGTAATAAATATCTACTGGTCATTGTCATATCTTTTTTCCTTCTTCTTCATCTTCCCTCTTTCTCCATTTTCCCCTCCTTCACCTCCTTTCTCATTGTATTAGTTTATGCCTAGATTCTGAATTAAGAAAGTCTTTCAGAATTAAATTTAAAAGGCTTATATTTAAAAGTTTTAAAAAATGCTTGGGTCTGGACGGCTCCTTCCCCCATCACTGTGCAGGTGATCACTGCCCCAGTGTCCCAGTAAGAAATAAACCTTACAGAACGGACAGCAAACAGAAAGAGGTCCTGATTAGGCATGCCAGATAATTCAGTATTTCACACATATGAACACACACATACAGAGCTCAAAATCGTGTATAGAGGGTCTTCCACTAAAGATACTTTAATTGAAAACTAAAGCATGGAAAACATGATTAAGTGGCTAAAAGATTACTGTTTACATTAATAAGCGAAGAAGAAAACATTTATTCATTTATCGGGTGAAGTAATTCTATAAATCTCATCAGAGACAATGAATGGCAAACAACATACGTGGAATGCTGGATGAAGTTCAGATACTTATTTCCTCTTCTGGGGAGAGAACTGGCTCTGATTTGTTCTCTAGGTCCTACTCCATGAGCATGGCTTAGGAAGGTTCTAAACTAGATACAACACAGCCAAGGACCCTGCCTGCGCTCTAGGAATGAGCTTTGTTGTCAGAGACAATGACACAAGCGTCCTCAGAGAGCAAGCTAACAACATCTGAGCAACACGGAGAGATACGGGATCCAGAGGGGCAGGCCCACGCAAGCGCTGGGTATGTGACTGCACCGAACAAGCGCTCAGGTCCTCCCATGGTAACACGCACACGCTCGCTCAGGTCCCCCCACGGTGACACGCACCTGGGGGGGGACGCGGGGACGGGAAGGGCAGGCCCAAGGAAGCGCTGGGTATGTGACTGCACCGAACGCGCACTCAGGTCCTCCCACGGTAACACGCACCTGGAATGAGGGATCGGGAAGGGCAGGCCCGAGCAAGCACTGGCACATGACTGCACCAAAGGCGCGCTCAGGTCCTCCCCCTGTAACATGTACCCGGCAAAGCTCTGCAGGCTCCTGTACCAGAATGTCACACTGACAAAAACCCTTAAAAGAACAACTGGGTTCTTCAGAAACGCCTGCTTGAAAACAGCAGTAGAAGGTACTGTTATGAGGATATCTTATAGTTCATCAACCTATTTTGCAAAGCTTCTCAAAAAAAGGAGAAAAAAAAAAAACCCTGCAAAATTAAAAACTGATGGGGCTGCTATGTAATTAACTGGCAATTTCTCAGTTGCAAACCCCTGATTTGTAACCATGGTGGGTACACAAACTACCGGCTGCATTATACTTCCATTGTCTCCACCTGCCCCCATTTTTCCTGACAACAAAGCACAGAAAACTATCTGAGCTGAAATCCCACTCTTATCAGCTTTCTTCTCCTTGGAGATTTCATAGCCCACCCCCCTTGCCTCTTTCTCCAAACACAACTTAAGTCTCTTCATCATTCTTGTTCTTTTGCCTTTTTTCCCCAGGTACATCACAAAAATGTCATTCCCACCAGCACAAAAATACAATTTATGGACAACATAATTAATATCAACAAATCTTACCCTATAATGTGGGCTTTGATGAAGGAATAGATGAAGGCCCTAATAGGTTTTGAAATGGCTTTAGAACAGATACACTGGAAATCAGTGTCATATCTTCTCATATTTTCTTGAGGAAAGAGTGACATTTTGGTGTGTGTGGTGGGGGAGGTACAATTTGGAAATGGTTATCCAAATTTAAAATAAATATAACTTTTATTTTAAGTTCAGGGGGACCTAAATTTGATGTAGCAAGTTACCATTTAGGAATTTCTCCTATGGATTTACCCTATGGATTCAATTAATCATGGCATTGTTTGACATGGTACACATAAATGGAAACAAGAGACTGATCTAAACATTATGGTCTATCCATGAGATGAAATACTATGTATCTGTTAAAAAGCATAAGGTGGAGCTGATGTAGGGAGAAGCAGAGAAGCAGAGAAGAGAAGCAGAGAAGAAAACAGTTATTCATTTATCAGGTGAAACAATTCTATAAATCTCATCAGAGACAATAAATGGCAAACATATGTGGAAACAGTGTTGGAAGAAGTTCAGACACGTATTTCTGGAGCTGATCTAGACAGATATCTACACTCTCTTGTAAAGTGAAAAAAGTGACAGAACATGGGCTAGAGAGTTATCCTTTTTTTTTTTCTTCTTCCTTCATTTTCCCCCCACACTAAGGAGGACCTTTGGCTTGGCTTCCCTTCCGTTTTCTCTTTCTAACCCGCACTCCTCCATACACCACCTTAGCAGGCATATTTTAAAAACCTATTGCAAATGAGTCTTTCCCCAAGCAAGACAAGCAAGAAAAAGGCAGAAGTGCAGGAGAAAGTGGAAGAGCCCACGTGAACAGTTCTGAAGGGTAGAGAGTCAAGAATAACTTGGAAAGCAGAAGAAAAGGAATGGGGTAGGGGGAGCGGGAGCTTTAAGAAAACATTCTGTGTATTATGATGGAGCCACTGTTCATGTTTTCTGAGAGACCCTGGCGAAGGTTAGGATTACTGTTGATTTTCAATCCTCTGACACCACGCTAAGACTGAGGACTATGTGGCTCTGGAATATATTCACACTGGCCACTCTCACACAGAACATTTCCAGAAAGAAACTTTTAGCCATGCCTGTCTTTAAGGAGTGGGCCAATAGTTTGAAGATGAGGCTGATTTTTACCTTTCTGTCCTCTTAAATGGTCCTTCCCTATAAGCATATGCTAATCTCATAAAAGAAATGAACACAACATGTGTGAATGTCCTGAGAGTCCTCTACAAAGCCGGAAAAGCCCTCTGTATCTCCTTATCACTCTCCAGTTCCGAAAGTAAAGTCAAATTGAATTAGTATTTGACACACAAAAATTTTAAAACAATGCGTTCAATTTTGTATTTTTCTCTCCTTGTTGGAGGGCGGCGGGGTGGGGGGGGGGGCGCGGATTTAGAGTCCATACACTGGTACTACCAAAGGCCGAGTAGACTTTCATGGGTTAGTCTGGGGAACTCACCATAATCTGTAACCATCTTTAACAGGAAAATGCGTAAGTTCTGAACTGCTAACTGGCTAATTAACATTAGACTAAGTTAAACTTTTAAATAAAATTTATCAAGTATTTTAAAATTATTTTCATTCCACTTAATGTTTGCAATGCTAAGGGACAGATGAGTTTGCATATACAGTCACATATATATGCCGATGCTATCGGAAGACATACTATGGGCTAATACTAAATATTATACATTTCGTTGTATGTGATTTCTAACTTGTTTTATGAAACATGAAGGACCTAATGTTGAGCTGCACCATAAAAACTGAGTAAAATCTATTGAGTAAAAATAAATGACAGAGTAGCAAGAAGGGAGCTGAAGGCCATAATCTGGATAAAAATGGAATAGCAGCACTTTCTCCTCTAAGGTCAGCAATTAAAATTTAGCCAAGGTCAGGAGTGACAAAGCATCAAGAAAGACTTGACCTCCATCTAGTTGTTGCAAAAAATATATTAACATTGTAAAACTGTTACAGCAGATGGCAATGCAATCATCCCTTGGTAACTCCTGTCTAGCTAACTGTCTGTGACCTTGGCTAAAGGTCAGCAAAAGCCCACCTCCAGCATCTGCAGGGAGCCGACGCGGAGGCTGAGAGCACCCAGTGCGAACTCCCTCGTGCACATGTGAGAGGTGAGAACCACAGCCAGCTTCTCCACTCCTGCCTTTGTTCTAAAATTGCTAACGGCCTTGCAGGGTACCTGACCTATCTGCATACATTCCTTATTTTTACCTCTGCCTGAGCTAAAGGGGAAAAAGGCAAAGTATGACAACATCTACCCTGCCCATTTCTCTTAACTTTGTTGGTTCAGGTTTATTTATAGCCTTTTCCTCAACTACAGCTTTAAAAGCAAATGATTCGTACCTCACTCATGTGAAGTGGATCAATGCAGATTGGATTTCTTGAAATACCACCAAAAAGCAACTCAACACACTCCAGGGAAGAGAAGCCAAGGGAGGCTTGGAAATTTGTCACCCAGCGTAAGAACAGAGCACTCATTTACAGAGAGACTGTGACCTGCCAAACACCATGTAAATATAACCAAACGTTTTCCAAACATAATGGACTCTATTCTGGTGGAGAAGACTTGGCCTCGCTTCCAAGAAAGGCCTCTTTGTTTAACTTTAAAGTCAGTCAAACTGCCAGTTACTTAAGGGTAAGTTAGTGCCTCAAAGAGGCCCTAGTAGACGTGGGGAAGAGAAGGTTGCAAAATACACGCAGAACAGACACCCTTGTAGGTGTGAGGTCTTCTTTATGGATGTGGTGGACCCATTTAAAGTTTCTGTGCTTCAGAGTGGCCTGAGCAGGGCAGTCTGGGTGTCAAAAGGAAAGGAAGGATAAGGCAGAAGAGTCAGTGCAGCGCTAGCAAAGAGAGCCAGCGGCTGCTGATGGGGCCTGGAGAAGGAAGGGTATTTTTCAGTCTGCGTCTTTTGGCTGGAGTCTATCCGCTCACCCAGAGGCTGTGGTTTGGCCTTCTCATAGCAAGCTGTGGAGTTCAGAGAGGTAACGCCGACCATCTGACCTGCCTCTTTTTGCAACACTAAGGCTCAGAGATGAAGCCTTATCTCTTTGGATGCAATCCGTATTTTCTGAGAACCCACAAGATTGATCACACTCAGCAGGCATTTCACTGCTCATGGGAAAGTCTACAGTCTCAGCCCTCAAGCCAATCCCTTATACGTTTGATTAAAGCTGACTCACAGTCTGGATTCCAGAGCTGTTCACCCACAGGCAGTGGAGGAAACCACCTACAGAAGTCCAGAAAACATGCTCAGGGTCAGGCTGGTGCCACTGGCTGGCCAGGGACCTCTGCCATCCACCCGGCTGGTGGAGCCTCTGCCATCTTCGGGTTCGGCACCAAGCTCCTGGCTCATACCTGGCTTCCTGACCAAGCACCTCATTTCTGGTTTCCTACCATTAGTCCGAACAAATATCCTAGACCCTGGACTCACTTCTGTTCTTATGTTGACTCTGGGAACTTCCTCTCCCAGATGTCTCCTGACAGTCTCCCTCTAGCGGGAACAGGAAGTACCCTGGGCTCTGACTTTTCCACCTGCCCCTCTTCACTTACAGCCTCTCTCTGCCCGTTGTCCTGCGTTGCATAGGTCTGGTCCTGTATTCTCCCTCTGCTTCACCACTTTGGACTGACACGGTATTTGCACAGTCTGCAACGCTGGGAAATTAAAGATTTGCCCAGGATGGACCCCCTGTTCTCCAGGGACCTTCTCCCTCTGCCATCGCTCCTGGTCACAGGTGCTTTCAAGGTACCTTCCCATCAGCAACCTTGCCCTGTGCTAGAGACTGAGCCATTCCAACCTCAGATTATGGTTCGCATGTCTCCGTGCCCTTCCCCTTGGGCTGCTCTCGGTCTCACCTTCTAGAATTATGTTCTCAGCCCACTGCAAATCAGGGTGCAACATCCACCAGCACCGAACTCTCAGCAGCTCAACACCGCCCTCCTCAAAGCCGCTCTGAGTTATAAAAACGTCTCAGGGCAAAACGCCTTCTGGTCTCAAGGAGCTGAGATCAGTCAAGAAGCAATTACCAATTGTTCCTTCACCTGATTCAAGGATAAGCTGAGGCAGGGCCGTCTCCCTGCTGTCCTCCCTGGTTCACAAGGTAATTATGAAGACAAATGATTCAACCGAAAGCATAAATCCTGAGAAAGAGAAGGGACCAGGATTTACTGCCAGCCAGACCAAGGGCCCCGTATGGCCATCCTCACCTGGACCAGCAGAGGCCAATGACACAGCCTCTCAAGCTAGGTCTGAGCCCGCATTCCTCTCCAGCTCCCCCAGCACCCTGAGCCTGCCTTTGTCATTGCAAGCGCCACATCGTATTGTAATCATCTGCTCCAGATCGAGACAGCATCTAATTAGTTTCCATACACCCACGGTGCCTGACACGTGGAAGGAACTTTACAAATGATGAATGAATGCATGAGTGAATGAACAAGGGGGAATGAATAAAATAAGACTTGGTTTTACACAATGGTTGAGAAGCAGCTGGAAATCCTCCACACAAAGCAGTAATCGGAATGACTTCACAACATCGATCTTTGCCCAACGTGAAGACGTCCTAGCCCTTGTGTGAGCCTCTCCCTGGGACTTGCCTGTATGGCTCCATGGTCCGAGTACCATAGAACAAGGCTTCCTCCAACAGGCCGAGGTTGATGCAGGCATCCATGGCGCAGTCGAGCACCTTCAGCTGGTAGATGTTGATATCGGGAAGCCGCTCAGAATTGCTGCTGATGATCGCCTGGCACATGGCCAGAACCTGCTCCCACTCTGTTATTAACCTTAGTTAAGGATTCATTGTCTCATCGAGAAAAAAACCAAAGTAAAATTAGATTCTCTAAAAGGCTGAAGAGCTCCCAAGCACAGGAGGGAAGGAAGCACCCGTTATTTTTCACAGAGCAGCCGCCCGAAAGCACACTTGAGAAACAAAAACACAGAAGTGGCAACTCAGTGAAGTAAATTCTGTTTACATCAACTGACTAGCTTATAACCAGGCCCGTGCTCTGGATTTTTAAAACTTTCAGGTCAGGCGCAGTGGCTCACGCCTGTCATCCCAGCACTTTGGGAGGTTGAGGCGGGAGGATCAGGAGGTCAGGAGATCGAGACCATCCTGGCTAACACGGTGAAACCCCGTCTCTACTAAAAATACAAAAAATTAGCTGGGCGTGGTGGCAGTGCCTGTAGTCCCAGCTACTCGGGAGGCTGAGGCAGGAGAATGGCGGGAACCCGGGAGGCGGAGCTTGCAGTGAGCTGAGATCCGGCCACTGCACTCCAGCCTGGGCGACAGAGGGAGACTCCATCTCAAAAACAAACAAAAAAACCCAAAAACAAACAAAGACTTCTAAAGACCTGTTCTTTCTTCACACTCCTAGATGTGTTCTCTTTAAATCTAGTCATAAATAAATGCAGTCCTTTATTAAATTGGACTAAAGATTAAGTTAATTCGATTTTAAATTATTTTCTCTGTCAGCTTCTGTTTAAAAACTGATTTGAAATTAAAGATGCTTTAGAGAAATTCCTTTTTCAAAAGGAAGAGCTCATGTTTGCTTCTGTGTTTTCTGAGTTCTGGGCATACATGAACCCAAATACACACACAACCCACAGGCACACACTAGGTGGAGCAATTTGAAGAAATATAGTTCCACGGGATCTCATCTTTTTCGATTATAAAGCAAAAGTGACCCAAGCCTATACTTAACCAAATAATTAAAATATGTGTTATTTTAAACCCCCAAAATAAGAGACAACATTAGGAACGTGGCTTACGCACATAAATTGCTGGCAAGGGAAACGATGCTTCAAAAAGGATGGGGAGAAGACTCAATATCCACTTCTCAGTAACATTGACGTTCTGATTAACTATGAGTCAATAACAATCTCATGTAGCCTTGGAGTGACTTGACTTTTTAAAACTGATATTCCCTGTTTAGAGGGGCAGTCAGAGGACTGAGAACATGGTTTATGGAGCATGCTTTGAATCCCTCCCCAGTGAATTCTCTGGGAAACAGAGCGAAGGCGAGAGTGCAGGACCCTGGGACCTCAGAGTTTCTTCACTGCGCACTGTTAGGCGAGTCGGAGACCAAGGAGGGACCTGGGCTGGGACCTGCCCTTCTCTCACTCCTGTCCCACCTTCACCCAGTGGAGCTCCAAATTCATCTGCTTCATATGTTGTCATTCCAGTGGGGGAAAAGGTTTTGAAGATCGGAAATGGCAGCCTAGCCTTTGACTGTAGTAAAGCTAGATTCAGATCTAATCTAGTCCTGTCATTTATCAGACTTGAGGTTCCGAGGAAGTCAAAGTGCTTAATGATAGACCAGAAATAAAAATGACTAATGTCAATGTAAGAATGAGTAATATACTGTATGTAGAATGACACAATTCGTCACGTGTCCTCTCATGAGCCAGGTGGAGTTCTGGGTGTCAGAGACACAGTGGGGAACATCTCGTGGCATGCACAAGGCACACACCACACAAGCATGAGTGCTTCCCACCTTCCCTCTGTGACGTGACCTCTGAGCCTGACTGGGCTTAAAGAAAGTGGTTCAGTGAACTGACTTTGACTGAACTTCCCTTCATGCCCCCACACCCCTCCCACTCCCACACGACCTGGTCTCTTTACAATCCATGCTTTCTGTGCCATCCCCGGCCCCTAATTCAAAACCTTCTTCATGGAGGTCCTAAGAGAGTATGCCCAGCCCTGAAGAGCCAACCCACTGTATGTGCTCCCCTCTCTGTCCAGCAAAACCTCCTTCTTTGAGTGTCCACACCCTTCTCAGAACACGGTTCTCCAAAACATTAGCAAACACTTCTAATAAAGCCATCAAGCCATTCCTGAGAGTGGGGACGAATACCTGTATGAACTTTCACAGGAAATATATTTTCTTTCCAGCAAAGGCTTCCCAGAGGCTCAATATCTTACTCCAAAAGATGGGTTCCTTGACGAGAATTTAAAGCACCATAATGCACAGCTGAGAGCCTTTTCTGTCACACCCACTGCAATTTTAGGATGAGTCCTGTCTTGGAGGAATTGACCCTGATCCTAAAAAAGGTTCACTTCCTGAAGAAAAGTGAGTCCATGATTTGCTCTGGCATTCATCTGACATGTATGTTCAAAGTTTGCTGAACGTATCCCCTGGAGGTTGGGGAAGCAGTATCTTAGGCAATGCACTGATTTGGTAACAGATTGCTGGGCTAACCTCTGTGGCTTTTCATTCCAGGATTAGATATTTGATGAACTGTCAGGAGGAATGACTGTCTCTTACACAATGCTAGACATTTCTGTGGCAAGACTGGTACCTTATTTTAACATTGTGCTGTTTGACCTCCACTATTATTTGCCTGTTCATTTATGTATGTTCCCACTTATTCTAAAGAGGTTTGAGGTGACAGGCCTTAGAAGTAAAAGCCAGATGTGATGTTCTGCAGCCACTCATAGGAATGCATCTACTTTATCCCCCAGCAAGCTGGAGGGGACTACGTGCCAATTTTCCTTCGCAACATTGGCAACTGTCTCTTGGCAAACAAGGCAAAACCTTTCCTGCAAAACATCCCAGTGAGCAAAAAAATGGAATAATTTTAACTAAGAGGCTTTTCCCCCAAGTTACTACTGACATGTATTTGCTCAAAGATTTAGTCCCTGGCATCTGTGTGGTGTTTATGACAAGTGACTCTGTTCCAGTAAGGAGCTGAGCTCTAGACCTAGCAGGGCTAGATAGCCTACGCAAAGAGAATAGATTCTTAATGGACAGACCAGATACCCTTTCTTCCTGAATACTTTTAAATGACCGTAAGAGGATCAGGGGAAAAGAGAAAGGGAAGCACAGTACATTCACTTGGGAATTACTCAACTCACTGAGACTCAACGACTGTCAGTCCACAGACCCTGTATTCACTTGATCATATTACTCTACCGCTTAAAAAATCATCGCATGGCCCCCTGTCACCTATGAAGTCTAATCTGTGCATGGCAGTTAAGGCTGTGCCACCTTCCCCTCCTCTCATGCTGCACAGCCAGCAGCTTCTCAGCAGCACTGTGTGTTCTGTGCATCTGAACACGTCATTCCTTGTGTTGGACGCCTCTTCTCTTGGTTGGCCCGGTGAACTCCCACTAATCCTCCCAGATGCAGCTCACTGGTCACCTCCTCTGTGAAATCTTTTAACTTCCCAGAGTTGACTATTGTGTCTTTGACGCCGCTGTAAGTCTATATCTTTACCAAAATATGTATTAATGGACATTTTACTACCCTGCTATGTACGAGAGTAGTGAATGCAGGGCTGTGTTTTCTAACTTCTGTCTGAACTATCAGGTGAATGATGACCAGCAAGGTACCCAGCATACAGTCCGTTTTCAGTAAAACCTTGTCCAGTTGAAAATGAACTCTGGCTGGGTTATCCATGGGCCCCAATACCATGGCCAGGGCCCAAACAGAACAAGTCCACTCCTCTGTGCATAAAAAGCTCTTTGAGCCCATGAATGGGGACCTCCTGTTCCAGAGTGGACTGTTTTTTCCAGTATCTTCTATCTCATCATAGACAGGGCTTCAAATCCCTCCTTAATTTCAGTTTCACCCCTCAAAACCAGTTGTTTTAATACTTCCTACCTCAGACTGAATAGAAAATTCTAGAAATAAGAGGACCAATACTATCATCTCTATCATTTTCTAATCAATATTAATGCAGCCCAAGATCACAGTAGTAAGATTATATTATACTCTTAAATGTTGTTAAATTTTGCTGTTTACTAAAGCCCTAATTTTTTTCACATGTTCTTATGCGTATTTACATATTTGAACTTTTTGATCCAAACAGAAATTATATATATGTTCTTGTTATATTTCATCTCTTTAAAACTTGGACACCATTTAAACATTTAGGGATCTTTTGAAGTCTTTTTTTCTTTTGAGATACAGATTCTATCATCCTCCCTCTATCATCCTCCCCATCTACTTCACTTTGGAGATTTCATAAACCTGTCTTCTGTATGTTTGCTCAAGGTATGGAATTGCAAATTAAAGAGGACCAAGATGGAACAACAACACTCCAGAATGACACTGAATCATTTAACATCATTTTTTCGGTGTCGCTATTCAGTTAGTTTTGCTAACATCTAACATAAGTTTCTTGACTACTTTTCGTCAAATCCCTTTCTGAAGTCTCGATACAAACTTTACCAAAGAAAGCCATGTCTCTGGATTCACTCGCTCTTGGAGAAACCTTGCAGCATCATGATGATCACTGCTTTCTTTTCCATTCCTTAGTAACCAATCCGAGATTCTTTGCCAAGACTGCTAATCAGCTCAGTGGGCTATCAATTCAAAATTATGTCCTTCACCTTTAAAGCTGGAAACCTCCCTCCACCTCCCTTTCTAGCTCTTTACAACTCTTTAAATAGCATCATCAGCAAATTGGAAACGTTCTTAGTGCCTGGGATATAATTTACCCCAAAGTCTCTGAATGACCTTTTGCAGTCTTTTCATCCACCTTGATCTCTTCCTTCTTGCCTGCTGTCTCCCTTCATCACAGCTTTGCTCCAGTGAACTCCTCTACCAGGAGCGGCCTCCCTCTCAGCCTCGGCCTATCCAAATCCTGCCCCTGACTCAGGCTATCTTTTGCACAGTAAAACATCTGTGGAGCCTTCCCAGATGACCTTCATCCTACGTGATCTCTCCTTACTCTGAACTTCGGCCCACCTGTGGTTGTTACTATTCATGCCGAGAAAATGTGTCATGCAGCGAATCCCCACTGCCACTGCAGTCATGCCTGGTTTAATACGAAGCTTCCGGGTCTGATGGTCCATGGCACTGAATGACAAGGATTCTCAGCTATTCTTTCCTGGACATGTAAGTGGTTATGGGAGAAGATAATTGAGGAATTTGTCACCTTTCACACGTAAAGAGACTAATACTTACTTTCCTACTACTATTGGGCCATGAGCGTTGATTATTACCTAAAGGTAGTGAGTTATTATTCATGCTGATCTTGCCACGATCTTCCTTGTCATTACTCAAACTGCTGGCCGGGGTCGGGGGTGCGGCCTGTGACCATGGAACAGAATGAAAACCACTGGCTCATGGAGAGGTCAAACCCCGCCTTTGGCCTCATTACCACAGGGCTTCGAGAAAACAAGAAAACAATCCCAAAATCCAGCTCAATCCACAGGCGAAAGGATACTCCAGTGTGCCTTCAGTTCTTCAATTTTTTTCAGGGATTCTTGAACTTCCTTCCATACTTGCTCATCACCAGTTAGCATATCAGCATCCTGCTCAGGCCAGAAAAGGAAGACAAATAACCCAATTAGTAATAAGCAACGGACCTGAAGAGACCTTTCTCCCAGATATACAAAAGGCCTGCAAGGCCATGAAAAGATGCTTGACATCATTTATCATCAGGGAAATATAAAGCAAAACCACAGTGAGATATTACTGGATACCCACTACCACGGCTATAGTCAAAAAGACAGGATAGCAGCAAAGGCTGGTGAAGACGTGGAGAAATGGATACCCTCAACACACTGCTCATGAGAATGCAAAATGGTAGCTTTGGAAAACACTCTGGAAGTTCCCCAAAGGGTTCAACGTAGAGTTTTCATATTACCAATTAGAGTTACCATATTAACAATCCTACTCCTAGGTGTCTACCCAAGAGAAATGAACACATACGTTCAACAAAACTTGTTCACAAATATTCATAGCAGCGTTGTTCATAATAGGCAAAAAATGGAAACAACTCATGCCTATCAACTAATACGGTATATACCCAGACAATGGAATATGATTCCACAATGAAGTACTGACACACGCTACAACATGGATGAACCTTTCCACAATGAAGTACTGACACACGCTACAACATGGATGAACCTTGAATACGTCACGCTAAGCGAGAAGCCAATCACAAAGACCACACGTATGACTCCATGGATATGACATGTCCAGAAGAGGCAAATCCACAGAGACAGAGAGTCGATTAGTGGTTGCCTAGGGCTAAGAGGACTGGAGGGAACTGGAGAGTCACTGCTGATGGGTAGGGGTTTCTCCGGGGGTGATGATAATGCTCTAAAATGGACACCATGCTAGCTGCACAACACTGTAAAGAGACTGAAAACCACTGCCCTGTACACTTTAACTGGGTGAATTTCATCACACGTGAATTATACCTCAATAAAGCTGATATTTTTAAAAAACAGAAGGGGAATAGGATAAATAGTTATTTGTTAGGAGACCTTCAGCTAAAACCTTACTAAGAATAAAATACAACTACACCCATGTGAAGCCATTCTGACTCTTCCACCTAAACACAAAATCCCCACCACTGAGAAAATTCAGAAGAACATAACATTATGAGCCACCACGTAGGAAATGTCTGCCTCCTATTTAGTAAGCAGGTCTTCTGTCTCCCGCTGGCCAGTGTACCTCTGGCATCTAGCGCACTGCCTGGCACACAGTAGTTGCTTCATCAGCACTTGTTGAATGAATGACTGAGAACCACATGTGCACACAATGCTGAAGGCTTTACTGATACTGTCTTATCTTCACGTGGTTCTTTTATGTAAGATCGTATCCCATGGGGTAACACAGGCCGGGAGTGGGAGACACCTGCCCTGGGTCAGGCGATGACTATTGTCTACAGAATACTGAAAAATAATAATAAAACCAACGAAAAGTATGTCTGATGTTTACCATGTGCAACAATTCAGAGGTGAAATGTTCTTCCCCCCAGGTCAGAGGGCGCCTAACATCTTTCTCCCTAATATATCACTGATCCCACTCAGTTTATAGATGGCAAAACTGAGACTCAGTTAAGTGACTTTCCTGAAAATCACCAGCTTAGAACCAAAATTTCAACCCAGGCCTGTCTGACTCCAAAAGGCTATCTTCTTGGCAAATGTCACTCTGTTTACCATAGACACTGCTAGTCTTTTCAGCATGCTCAGCAAGTCCTGCTTCTTTAAAGTTTCACCAATAGGTAGCCACCAGCCAGGTGTGGCTATTTCAATTTCCATTAATTAAAACGATAAAAAACTCAGTTCCTCAGCTGCAGCGGCCACATTCCAAGAAGCTAATAGCCACGTGTGGCTTTGGCTACCACACTGAACAATCGAGATATAGAACAGTTCACTATGTCATTGCAGAAAGTCCTGTTGGACGTGCTGCTTTCAGGTGGCTAGTCAAAGGGTAAGCACTCTTATAAGACACTATTCAAAACCAGGTGTTCAATATCCATGAGACTTTCAACGGGTGTCAGGGACAAGAACCATCCTAGGAGGTGATACGAAAGCAGGGCCAGTGTGGGGGTGACGTAAGGGTGAGGAAGGAGGGACTTTTTCACACTCTAGACATCTCCCTGGAGACTCCTACGTGCCCGCTGACGGAGGCTTATACAACGACCCCGTGAGAACCACTGCCAGAGTCAGCCTGTGTTTCTGGGAAGAAGAAACATCACTCAAGTGCGCCAGGGCAGAAAAAAAACGGCGGGAGGTCACTACGAGCCACAGAAAACAGATCCTGAGACTCTCCCTCTCAGGCTGAGGCGGTGGGTGTGTGTATGAGGAGATGGGAGCACTTCTGTCTGTGTAATTCGGCTTTGTGGGCCTCTGTGTGTATGTGCTGTGCATATGTGTGATATAGTAGAATGGTTTTTAAAAGGACACCATAGGTGCGCTTTTTTTTTTTTTTTTAAAGGAAATTCTAAATACATCCCTAGCTTTCTGTACACAGAGGACGGTGGAGATCAAATGCTCTTAAGAAGGTAAACAACAGGCTAGGCGTGGTGGCTCACGCCTGTAATCCCAGCACTTTGGGAGGCTGAGACAGGAGGATCACCTGAGGTCAGGAGTTCGAGACCAGCCTGGCCAACATGACAAAACCTCGTCTCTGCTAAAAAATACAAAAACTAGCTGGGTCTGGTGGCGCATGCCTGTAATCCCAGCTACTTGGGAGGCTGAGGCAGGAGAATTGCTCAAACCTGGGAGGTGGAGGTTGCAGTGAGCCAAGACCATGCCACTGCACTCCAGCCTGGACAACAGAGCAAGACTCTGCCTCAAGAAAAAAAAAAGAAGAAGGTAAACAACAGTCTCCCTCCAAATGCCTGCTCTAAGTCCATTGTCATCTCCTAAAAATCACCTCACTCTCCTGTTCCAAAGCCTTCAGCAACTTCCCATGGCCTCCCAGATCAAGCTTACCCGTAAGATCTTGACCATTGTGGCCATTCCTGAGTGAATATTCCAGTTTTACATTTCACAACTGGCAGCTTAAACCCTAAACCTAAGCTTGCTAGTCTCTATGGTAAGCAGAATAATGGACCCCCAAAGATGTCCACGTCCTGCTCTCCAAAACCCGTGAATATGTTCGGTCACACCGCAAAGGGGAACGGAGTTGTAGACGGGATTAAGGTTGCTCATCAGCTGACCTTAAAATAGCTGAGAGGTCCCTGGACTTTCCAGGTGGGTCCAGTCTAATTACAAGGGTCCTTAGAAGTAGAAGAGGGAGGCAAACGAGGAGGTCGGGGGATGTGCTGTGTAACCAGAGGCTGGCAAAGGCAAGGAACCCAGTCCCCTGGAGTTTCCAGAAAGGACAGCAGCCTTGCCCACACCTTGATTTTGGCCCACTGAGACTTGGGTCAGGCTTCTGGCCTACAGAACTCTAAAACAATCAATCGGAGTTGTTTTAAGATGCTACATTTATGATCAATTGTTGCAGCAGCTATGGAAAATGTAGTCCCTAACATACCTTCTGCTCTTCTGGCCACTGGGGCTCTTTGTGCCTGGCCCTCTCTGTACCTGAAATTAGTTAGTCAGATCACTCATTTATTCCATTAACACTTACTGAGTACCTAACCAGACACTGTTCTAGGCAGTAGGGATGGAGCAGTACATAAATCAGATAATCCTCATGTTCACACTGAAGAAGCAGGTAGAACACACAGTAAGAGAAGACACACACATGCGCGCGCACACACGCGCACACACGCACACACACGCACACACACATTTTGTTGGGGGAAAAACGGGGAAGAGGCATGGGGAACACTGGCACCAGGGAGTTCATTTTAAACAGGATGATTGGGGGAGGTCTCACTAAGATGATATTTGAGTAAAGCTCTAAAGGAGGCGGAGGTGTAGGAGATAGGAGTTCCAGGGAGAGGGGAGGGCGAGTGCAGAGGCAGAAACATGCCTGAATATTCCAGGAACAATAGAGGCCAGTGTGGCCAGAGCTTGTGGACTGCAGTGTATGTGCATGTCCTCTCTTCCCCACTTAATTGTCAGCTCTTTGGAGCTGAATATAGGTCTTATTCTTCTTTGATCCGGCCTCTCCCAAATATCTAGTACGGTCTTATATGTAACAAATGCTCTGCTAAATGTCTATAGAATGGATCTGGAAGAAGTGAACTAACTTGGTAACGATTTGATGTCTCTTGTGTTTATTTCAGTTATTCCTCACTACATCTTTGAAAGGCATCAATACATGTAATTTGCAAAAGAGGTGCAAGATAGTCCTGAAGGTTACATAATTGGTCCAAATGTCCTTCTACCCCTGATTACCAGAGGTAGGATTCAAACCCAGCTCTGTCTGGCTCCAGAACCCATGCTCTTTCTACTACCTTCATGCTTAAATTTTATTTGTTTCTCTCCTGGACTTGCTGAAAAGGTGAAACTCATGTCTGAGTTAATACATTCAAAATACCTTCACCCATGTTTCCTAAGCTCTTCCTAGTACTAGCACTTTAAAGAGGAGAGAGTAAAATCCTCCAACAGAGAACCCACAGCAGATCTCGTATTCTTCTATCAAGCAGGGTGAGATGGCAGCCCAGGGCAGAACAATTTCATATGGGAATTATAGTCACAACTAAATTTGCCACCAGTGAACATAATCTGATTAGCTGTTCTTTCAGGTTGACCCTAAGCCTTTATTTGCTTAACAGAAGAGCAAGCAAGCTTTGAAACTGCTCCTAAACCTTTAGAAACGATGCCTCTGACAGCATTTTACACTGGAGCTAGACCAAGTCACACTCACAAATAGCTGTCACCTCCCTGGAGTGTTCCACTAGGGTGACTGCCTCTCAGGTTCCAACTTCCCCTGACCCTACCATCCCGCTGTGGCTGCTACTCACAGTTATGTCTACACTGGGTCTGTCTCATCTCCCCTCTCTCCACACCGGGCCAGAGGAAAACATTCAGTTGCATAGGTGTATAAACAGGGCATGTGTACAGAAACAGAAGAACTACTTAGGGAAGCATAATTTAAATCGTCTACTTCTCTAATTTGCAAATAGGAGAGTAAATTACTATGTTTTTTATCACAGTCCCTGAGGTATAAAATTAGTAAATTTATATCCTTATTTTCATTATTTCATATCCAAACACAAAGACACTTGATATAATTCAGGACAAAGTTATTCAGGAAAACAAAAATCTCTTTGAATTTTACTTTTACCACATAAAAGGAGCTTGAATGGGTGAGTCCTGAAATTTTTTTTTAGGGGATAGAAATATTCATTTTACATTCATCTAAACATCAAATATACTATTGCTGAATTTTCTACAAATGCTAAAAGGAATTCAGCCTAGAAGCAGAAGGATTCCTAAGAAAGTTGGCTTTCCTGGGAAATGACTGAGAGAATTAAGAACCTGCTGGTTCCAGCACTGGTGGCATCTCTGTCCTGACCCACTGCATGACCCCGGACAAGCCTTCCTTTTCCTGGCCCTCAGCTTCCTCGCCTGCAGAAGGAGCAGCTGGTCTAGGTGGCCGCTATGGAACCACTCCAGTGATCGCAGCAGTGCAGAGCCAGTCTAGCTCCACCTCTGGCGACCACTCTTTTGCACAGCCCCAGACAAGTCCTTCAATTTAAACAGTCCAATCGTGGAGATGAGTTCATTTCAGGCAGAACTGTGCTGCTGTTCTCAGGTAAGAACAAGTCTCATTTCTCCATTCTCTTTCTGACCGCACAAGACCCTTGAACACTGCCCTCCCAATTCACTCACCCCATTCTTTCCCCTCACAGCTCCACCCCAAAATCCTACCCGCGCCTGTCTCTGCCCGCACCGCGCCCACTCTCCCAGCTAAAATCGCCGTCCCGTGGCTTCTGTCAGGACTCGGAATGGGTTTTCCGCCGTTTCCTCGGCTCACCACCCCATGTAACTCTTTGGCTTTCTTGCTGTTTGTCCTTTTGGGACACAGTCCCTGATGGAGTCTATCAGGAAACCTTCTGTGGTTCTGCCTTCCGGGTTAGCCTGGCCTCCAGGCCCCTCTGCACACTCCCTAGCCCTGAGCTGACACGAATGGTCTCCTGGGCTGCCTCCCAGGTATCCTGAGAACGCCCTGAGGGACCGTGACCTCATCATAGCTGTATTCCCAGTGCCCGCAAGGTAAATCACTCAGAAATATTTGGTGATGGAGTGAATGAGAAGTGGGTCTTCCACAACCTGAGTGACAGTATCACAAGAATAAAATACCTCAACTCCACCACAACAAAGAGAATCCCAACCAAAACAACAGGTTGTTCTTTTCACAGCACACGTCTACCTTGACTCTACTATTACCACACTAAGATCAGATACGTTCCCACTGCAGCTGGGGGTATTTGTCAAATACTACGGCTGGCGTTGGTCATCTTTTAGAGGCTAAGTGTGACACCCTCCCCGAGTGTAGGAAACCCCGTGCTGGCTCCAGACCCAGGCGTTCTGACAATTGCATCAAGGGTTATTTGGGGGAGTGGGCTCGGTTAACTCTCCTGGCTTCTATCTCAAACACTATCCTGAGTTTCTAACAGTGCTCTTGGCCCAGAGGTCCTTGGCTCCATCTATCCCTGGATGAATCAGTGAGGCCACCTACATTCCTTCATCCATAGCTGCTGAATCAATACCCTGCGATCATTTCCTTCTGTAAAAATAGGTTCCAGATGATCTGAGATCATCTCACTGCCACATAAAAGGGCATCACTCAACACGGTTATATTCAATTGGCCAGACGCTTCCTTTGGGTTTCAGAGTAGGAAGTTTACCTGCCAGATACCAGTAGTCACTGTGAATAACAAAGCTACGTTTCTTCCATAGGGAAAGTCTGAAGTCCAGCCAGGCTAGCTGAGTATAAACTCGGGAAAGTGACCACTGGCTCTGTCAGGTTAAACATCACACAAATCCACCCAGACCCACCTTGCAGCTCCAACACTCGAACAGATGTGTTCACTTAGCTTGCAAGCGTTTGATGTTGAAACTCTTATGCCGGGCCAATTTCAGATGGTTCTCATTAAAAAGAAGAGGAACAGGAGAAAGGTAATCTGCTTCCCAGTACTTCCTGTTATCCAGTACTCATGCAAACTCTAATTAGGTTGAAAAGAGATGGTGTACAGGATGGAAAATAAAATTAATTAACACTTATAAACTTTTCCAGTAATTCAATAATTCGTGTCTTAAAAGCAAGAAAGGTTTTTAGTTTTCAAAGTAGAATGAGGTTCAAATACATTGTCTGCACTCAGGAGAGAGATTGGAAAGTCCTGAAATTCAAAATTATGAGGTAATTTGCAGTGTCTTTGACTGAGGTTGTCTGGTTGGGGCAATATCCTGGGACTAGATTAATATACAACATCATTCAAAAACCTTTATGATTAACAGAAAACATCTTTGCTGGAACCAATTTCCACCTCCTTTGGCAAAAACAACTGAAAGCAGTTCAGATGTAACTTGAGGGGAAAAGTGCCTCTTTCATAAAGTGGAAAAATAGTGGCTAAAAATACAGCATTCACTGTATCAACTACAGACCAGTCAGCGGGCATTATGGGCTGGGGAATAAGGAAAAGGAAGGAATGTTCTCAGGTGGAAGCACGATCAAATTGTAGTATGTTCTAATTAGCAATTAATCAACAAATGTACACAATGATTAACAGAACTTAGTGAAAAAGAACGCCGGGCTTGGAACCATAAGATGTGGAACGGAATCCCTACTGCATATCCCTGCTGCATAGCTCTGTAGTCTTGGCAAGTCCTTCAACTGTCCTGAGGCCGAATTTCTTCAGTGGCAACAATTTTCTAAGGAGATGCACCTTCTCATCCTTTCCTCTGCACCCTCTAGAGTTCCTTATATCCTCCATGTCACAGTGGCCCGAGTTTTCAATCCCCAGCCAACAGGAGGCTGACTAGAGTCAGCTTTGTTTGGTGGGAAGGAAAAAAACGGTGGAGGAGGGAGCACATTACGATGTAATCAAGAACCAACTATGCTGTGGCCCCACAGCACATTGGGATGTGGCACATCCCAATCCCTTTGCCGGGAAGGCTCTTCCTCAACGTAGTCATCCAAGCAAACTTCTCTGATCCAACACAAACCACACCAAACAGCCTCTGACATCCACAACCCCTGTGCACCTTCCACTGGCTTTCACGATGCGTGCTCTGCTGCCCCGTGGCAGGGAGTGTAACTGCGATGCAGACGAAAAGCATGTCCTCCAGATACTGTCGTCAGCCCACAGACGAAGTAAAACTGGCGTTAAAAGGTTATGTCTTCATCTGTTTCATGAAACTGTGGGATCTCAGTGCCTTTAACTGATGTCCACAAGCAGGATGTAGCAGGGCTGTGAATTCTAAGTCCAAGCAGCTGCTTGCATCCCCGCAAGAGCCCAAAGTTCCCGCCTCCTGCTGCTTCACCCACCTTCCTGAGCCGGCCGACCCCAGGGTGGATGTCCCCTTCTCAGATGAGGCAGCCGCCTCCCGTCGGCACCCCTGTCACTCCCTTGGATCCCACCGAGGAGCACTTGGGCAATCAGGGGCTGTGACCCAGTCCAAACACAAATGCTCGTGGTGAGGAGGGAAATTCATGGAACAGCTGAAGCCACTGGCAGCTCTGTTCCGTTTCACTTTACATTCCCACCATCGCTGCCACCATTTGCCAAATGCCCATTTAGCTTTAGATCTCAGGCAGAAACAGGGTTCTCCTGCAGCTACAACTTTCTGCAAAGCCACACATTCAAACCAACTGCAGTTTCAAGGTTCAATCTCCGGCTACACAGAATTGCCAGAAGGAAGGGAATATTCCCTTCATGGCTTCTGGGAAAGGGACCACAGCCTTGAAGGTAGGAAGTCAGAACTTCGAGAACCACAAAAGGCCTTTTCCAGCTACAGCCTCAACACCTCCCCTCCCTCTGTGTGGGGTGTTCCCATCCTAGTGAATAAAACTGCCTCTCAGAGAAGTAAGCTCATTTGCTTACATAAAATCAAGTCCACCTGGAGAGAATAAAAACAGCATCTACACATTGAGGGCAGTTTGAAAGCCTACCTCTGTCAGTGGTGCTTGCTAACAATGAGACTTTTGTAGAAAAGCATTTTGTAGAAAACTAGCATGATGGGCTGATATACAAGGGCAGTTAAACACACATGAATACGTTCAGGAAGGAGACACTGGCTTGCACCCTCCCCCCATACTGGAAAGGTATGTTTCTGATATAATAACATATAATGGGGATTCGATGACGCAGAGGGCTATGAGCTCCACTTGCAAGTGCATATTCGGACACGTTATTTTCACATCTGTAGAGAGACTCTACCAAATGGATGGCTTAGGCTGCTGTAAGCCCATCTTCACGACTCCTACCAAAGTCCTGCCGAGACTGTTGTGTAAACACTACCAGGTGGGAGGTTTGAGATTCTAGGGAAAATGCAAAGATTTTGTGGGAAAACTATTCTCCTGACAAGAGCCATTAAGATAACGTACATCTCCAAATTTCTGGGTGAGTTTTGATTTAATGAAGACCAAAGCTGTAGCCCTCATCTCCTTTAATCTGCCAAATCTCCATCTTTTATATTTTCTTCTTTGGGGACAGATGCTCTCATTCTCCTCTGCAAACAGATAAAAATGCTTTAAGCTGCAGCAGAACAGATTCAAGTGAGGTTTAAGGGGCAGGGTACTGATGGCAAAGGTTAGGATAACCTAGATGTGGTCACTCCAGAGACAATCAAACATAGAATGAATGATAGCTTGATTTGGGTTCTGTGCTGCTGGCATGTAAGACTGTGACAGGCAACACTATAAACGTGGAACTAAGGAGGCTGGACCCTGGTCCCAGCTCTGCCACTGGCCAGCTGTGAGGCCTAGAGTCTAACAGTGCCTTCTGGCTCAGCTTGCCCAGGTGAGAACTTTGTCAGGGTTACCATTGAGATGGAAACGAATCCTTCCACTCTACTAGTTGCCTATGTCTAAAGTATATGTTGTCCATGAAAAGAGACCTGAAATTCTGATAGAGTTACTGGGGTTTGTGATTGTGCAACAAATTGTAAATCCCTTTGTTCTGATTTGTACCTCCTTCCTTCTATTTTAAGCTGAGTTTTCTCATATATAAACAACCCCAGCCATAGCACAGAGAGTCTACAGGACCGAAGACAACACTCGACATGGTGCTACCTTCTGCCAAACCAAGAATTTGACAATGGTTATTTAATTCACATATTCCCTCTAACATTGTATGTATAATGATTACAGGCAATATTCCAAGCTTGGGTAAACGTGGTATTTGCTTATCTGCTAAAGCAAGCACATCAGATTATTTCATCTGTGGTTCTGAATTAAAGGAATAGTTTAGCTGGGGTCCACAATGACAGCTTCACATAACAAGTCCCTGGGACACAAGTCTAGGCATAGTTTTTTAGGAGGTAATCTTAGGGGTCATCTAAAGAAATGATTTAATTTGACATTAGAACTTCTCTCTTAACATCAGTTAATGGAGGGTTCCACAGCGTCCCCAAGTCTTCAGAGTTGGGCTGCAGAAATTACACAGTTTTACAAACACTTCACAAGGCAGCACTGAAATCCTTAGACCATGTGTCAAACAAGTCAAAAGTTCAAAAGAAACATGTCACTGAGGGAAAGAATTACTTTAATCTCTCAGCCTTTAAAAAAAAAAATCTAGAATTGTATTTTGTATCTCAGTGGAAAAAAAGCCAGTGTTCCTTCAATTATTCTAAAACAAACAAAAAATTCCGTAGTCTGTGAATTAATCCATACAGAGATCTGTCCCTGGAAGCTGAAGAGGGGGGTCACCCCAGAGGGCAATCACTTGGCCTAAAGGCCTGGTGAGGAGAACACTACTTTTGAAAGTCTGGGAGGAGACAGGGGTGACCAGATTCCATGGTACAGCTCTTTGGTGCCCCACCTCATATCCATGAGGGAGACTACACAAAATCACCAGGACTCAGATGCTCTTGCAAGCAACTTTGCGGCCCGTGGAAGTGAAGTGCTGGCTGACGGCACGGCGAGCCTCTTCCTGGCACGCCACCAACAGAAAGCATATGTCTGCATTTTCGATTCCAGTAAACTCCAGGCTGGCCCTCAGCCAGAGGACCTCTTTGTAATGTCAAAGATAAAAGTACTGGCCGTGTTTGGCACCCTGCCTCCACCTCCATTCTCTTGTAACCCTCTCATAAACCAAGCATGCATTACTGTTAACAGAGTCTTCCAGACAAACGTCTGATGGAGCTTCATAAACATTACCAGATGGTGATCAGACAGGTCCCTACTTCACAGGAAGAAAAGAAGGGACAGGGAGGGGCGAGTGATTCCACTCAGGACATGCTGGATATTATGGCGAAAGCTGGACACAGATACTCAAATATACACTCAGAGGACTCCCGCTACCAGAGAACTGCCCACTGAGCCACCCGAGTCGTGCACATCCTCCGTTAGAACCTGGCATGTGGACATCAAACCTCAGATCTGTCCCCAACAGTATAGGTATCATCTCTGTATTGTTAGCTGATGAAGTTTCTAAATTTTGGTTGTTCAAAATGGCTTTCTGGGTATACAAGATGATATAATTCTTTCTTCTCATACCCCTAATATTCTTCCTCTTGCCCAAGGGCATGCGATGATGCCAGTCACAGAAGGTTTAGGAAATGATTACCTTTTGATGAGTTTTGTTTTCATTTTGCGTCATATTCATTGTGGGCCAAAATGACACAGCCCCAGCTGTTTGCCTTCACCATTTCTGTTTCACTCTCCATTTAACTTTTCAGACTGCTCGGAAAGTAAGATTTTTAAGGTTTGTAAATGCTTACCAACTCCAGGATTTCTTTTCTGGAGGTAAACAAAATTAAAAATCCCTCTTGCTCTGTGCAAGAACAAGCGGTACCCAGACCTTCATTCAGAGGACTTAACATGTGAAAGTCTCAGTTCTTCATCGCCAGTGGAAGCTGGATTGCTCAGGATGTGCTTTTTAAAATATATTTCAGAGGCTTTAATTCACTCGAGAGGGCTGCAGAGGGCTTACTTCCTCCCCTATGCTACCAAGAGCACACAGACACACACAGAAACCCACAGACACGCCCACATACACACACATCCCAGGAATACGCTTTAAGGGATACTGAGGGCTCCGACTTTTCCTCAAACTGCAGACCTGTTGTTCCTCCAGCTTTGGCTCTCCTCTTTGCTGTCAGGGCCTAGTATGGTGGGTACATACTTAGAATCACCTGAAGAGCTGTTAAGAATACAGACCGGGTTCCATCGAGGCAAATGACATCAGCATCTCTTGGGGGCAGGCAGATATCGGTACCTTGTCTAAGCTCCCCAGGTGATGCCAATGCACAGTCTGGGCCAAGGACCATCAGCGTGGCCTCTGCTGCCTCAGCCATCGCTCGGCACCTCTGCCATCATGCTGCCACTTCTCGTGCCGACGTGGGTAAGGCTTGCTGCAAGTACTGATGGTTTTGCTTTTCTTTTTTCTTGTCTGCTCAGTCTACAGTTCTGTCTCCCATGTTCTCTGCTTTTGCACAAATAGTTTATTTACAATAGCCACAAAAGTGACCAAGCCCGTGGCCCTACGGGGAATAAATCTCGCACCCTTCAGGTGGTCTTTAGCTCAATATATGAATATCTCCCCATGCACCCCGGGGCCAGGTATTGGATCTGAGAAAACACAGCTGAGATGTGGCCTCAGCTTACATTCCAGTGGTGGAAACGGCCAGATAAAAGTGTCATTTCTAAATCCCGCACATGTTAACAGAGAGGGAAGCCCTGGGGCTGTGGGAGCACAGAGACAGAGCCCTTTGCCCAGCCAGGATTCAGGGAAAATGTCCTGGAGAAGAGGATGAGTGAGTCCAGGCTTGGAGGCTATGGAAGTATTAGATGAGGAAAGAAGAGCAGGAAGGCCAGTCCAGAGAGAGAAAGCAGAGAAAGAGGTCCATGGGGAGGCCACGCTGGTGGGTGCTTCTGGTCCACTCACACACAGCAGGGCAGTGCTGCGGAGACACGGCAGCACCCTGGCCCTCTGCTGCCCCACTGGGTCTGCAGTTACTTGCTGTTCAGAGGCTGCTTTTCCTGAGTTAGAGGCTCTTTTCCCCCCTAAGCTGAAGGCCTTCTTCAGAATAAGCCCACAGACCCAAAAACAGAAAGCTGAATTAAATGGTTCATTGGGGGAAAAGGGGTAGAGATAAAGGTTTAGATATGAGGTAGAGAGGTAGGGAAGGGGCCAGAGCAAAGAACGAATTTGATCCCATGTGGGCAACACGGAGACATGGTGAGATTTTTAAATATAATCACTGTGTTTTTCTTTTTCTTTTTTTTTTTTTTTTTTTTTTGAGACGGAGTCTTGCTCTGTCGCCCAGGCTGGAGTGCAGTGGCCGGATCTCAGCTCACTGCAAGCTCCGCCTCCTGGGTTTACGCCATTCTCCTGCCTCAGCCTCCCAAGCCACTGGGACTACAGGCGCCCGCCACGTCGCCCGGCTAGTTTTTTGTATTTTTTAGTAGAGACAGGGTTTCACCGTGTTAGCCAGGATGGTCTCGATCTCCTGACCTCGTGATCCGCCCATCTCAGCCTCCCAAAGTGCTGGGATTACAGGCTTGAGCCACCGCGCCCGGCTCACTGTGTTTTTCAAATATTTACGTGGAAAATACACTGGCAGGTGGGAGGGACTGAAGGCGGAAGGCGTTAGGTAGATGTTTCAACAATCCGGAAAGAGACGACATGAATCTGAATAAGGCAGTGGCCTTAGCAAGAGAGAGAGGAAGACAGACTGAAGAGAAAAGGAACAATTCAAGAGAGTGTAACAGGATGATAACCTGGGAGTAAGTCTGTGGAGAGTAGAGGAGGATTCCAAGACAACTGCCATGCATCTGGCTTCAGTGACTAAGTGCGTGGCGAAGCCTTCCAGTGAGATGGGGAACGTAGAAAGTGTTTAGGAAAGGGACGGTCGCTTTTAGACATGCTAATATAAGATGTCTGCAGAGAATCCAGGTCGAGTTGCCCCATAGGGAACGGGAAATATGAAACTAGACCCAGAAGACAAGCGAAAGTGAGAAGTGTCGATTTGGAGGTCAATGCCACACAGGTGGAATCTGAAGATACAGGATAGAGGAAATCACCCGACCCAACAGGGCCCCTGAAGCATTTCAGGGGTAAAGCGGGAGAAGGAAAGGAGGGCACAGAAACGAAAGGAGAGTCTTCCTAGGCGGAAAAAGGAAGGGACAGGGAGTGTGGAACTCAACAATGGCATCAATGGGGAACAGACTCAGAGGAGGCCACTAGATTTGAAATCAGGGGCTCACCGAGGACACCAGAGAGCGCGATTCAGGGAACGATGGTGAAAGCCCATCCATGGGAGTTAAGAGAAAACAAACAGGGTCATTAAGTGTGCAGACGACTCAAGGGGTTTCACAAATTAAAGAGGAAACAACGGTTAGACGCAAACGCTGAGCTGGGAAAAGAGTTTGTTTCTTCTAACAGGAAAGTGTGGGCATGTTTATGCCACAGGGAAGGAGTCAGTGGACGCAGAGAGGCAGACCTCAACAGATGTGGCAGCGAGGGGGGCGAGGTCCACCAGGAGGCAGGGGGTGGGGTCAAGAGCACAGGTGGTGGAAGCGGGTGGTGGGGACATGGCTTTGGCAAGGAGGTCCCCATTTCCTCTAAGAGGAAGAGAGAGAGTGGGTGCAGATAGAGTTGCATCTGGAAGTCAGCAGGGTGGGAAGCTGAGATGGGCTTTATGCCTGATGGACCCTACTTTTTCCCTATCTACTGAAATCAAGAGACAACAGAGACTTAGGAGGATGGAGCAGTGGTGAGGGTCTGGGAGTGCTATAGAGAACGGGTAAAGGGGACAGCTGAGGACAACTTGGCCAGGAGGAAGCCCAGCTGAGGGAAGGCCAGGAGCAGCCCCAGCACCCGTCCGCAGGATCCTGTGATTTTCACGGCACCACTGCATTACAGGGGCCTGAACTGCAGGAACACACTGTTGATGTCATCAGCAGCTGGAGACAGACCAAGGCAGGGATGGCAGGAAGAGGGAGTTGAGTTTGTGAGTGGAAACAAATGTGGATTCCAACAGAGAAAGAGGGGAAGCTGCCTGGACTAAGATTTTCAAAAGAGTAATACCCTTTTTCTACAACTACACTTTAGCCTGTGAAACCAATTTGTGTTTGTTTGTTGTTTGACCTCCAGGAAGAGCAGTGTTATTTCTGTAATCTAGGTTTCGTGTTAACACATCTGAGAACGGCTTGCCCATCTCCCCATTTCCATTTTCAATGTAGCTGTAATCTTGATAATGAGGGCACAGTAGTCATTAAACTACTGGAAACTATGAGTCTGTCAAGTGCTTGACAGTTGCTTAGGTTCGCATTTGCTTTATTCATTTCTAGCCTGTACAAGGTTCACGTTCTAGAACAAAATCTGAGCACACTGCTGACAAACAGCTGTTACGCATTTCCCAATAGGACAAGATGACCTGCCTCATAGGGTTGGCCTAAGGGCTAAATGAGATAATATGCACAGTGCTGTGCATAGTAACTGGCTCGCAGTAACTGCTCAACTCACGTGAGCTATCCTGTCACAGAAGAGATGGACAGCAGGCAGCAGAACAGTGCCCTGGAGATGAAGAGTGCAAGAGGACAACGCTGAGTAACTGAGGTGATGAAGAATGCTTCAGTGCTCCCTGAGCAAACAAGAAAGCACGGAAGAGACAGAGTGGCTGCCCCGAGCGTGCGGGAAACATCAAGAGATCACAGAAAGCTACTCAATTCTTAAGGTTTTTCCTTTCTCCCCAAAGAAACTCTTCTTCATCGGGAGAAAGCAGAATAGGAATTTTAGAAAAGTTCACGTGTTTAATTCCAGATCAACTATATTCCAGCACAGTGAAAGAACTTGGTAAATATGGTCATGAAACTATTCTTATCCCTCTCTGAAGAACTGAGAGAAAGGGAATGGCAGCAGCAGACCAGAGTGGCAGCAAATATGGTCTCAAGAAAATAAAAATAAAACTCTGGAATGGAAGTCTTCAAGCAGATAAGTCAATGTCTATCTTTGACCGACGCTTACTGAGAATTTTAAAACATGGTATTCCCTAGAGACGGCACAGGTGCGTTGCTGCACACACCAGAGACAGCGCAGTGGCTGTACACACCTCTGCTCTCTCTAGTGAATGCCATTCTTGCGCCTGCAGCACCAAGAACAAATCCTGCCAATCTGAACTCATTTAATTCCATGGAGATTCTACAAGTATATGGGGTGAATATTACCAACACCATATTGTTCAATTTCAACAAGGATTTGTTAATATCTTCATAATATTCTGGGGGTAAGATAATGTGATCTGGTTAGGATAAGAAAGTATATATGCTCTTGTTCAGCCTGGCTGGCTGAACAACCAACCATATCTTAGGATTAACTGATGTCAGCCTTGAATCACTCCTTGGTAGGAATCATTTTCCTTATTTTATAGACATGGGTGAGTTTCAGAGATGGCTAACTGCAGGCCAAATAACAACATCATTTACTGAGGATTTATTGTGCTAATTACTTTAAACGCTGTATCTTCTTTAATCATTTCAACAAAGTATCAGGTAAAAACCAGTCCAGTCCTTACAAAAGACAAGACTCCAGCTGAGAAAGATAGGTTAACCTCCGCAAGTTCAAATACCTAGAAAGTGGCAGAGAAGGACTTGAACTCCCAACCGTATAATTCAGAAACCTGACTGGTCTCGGCTACACCACACTGCCTCAAATATTCAAGTACTTGAAGACGGGTAGGTGGGATAAGAAACCTGTTTACTCTTTATTGCTCCATGGGGCAGAACTAAGATCCTGATGTAAGTGGAAAGAGGTGGCTTTTAGTTCATGAAATTAATTAACTTTACAATCACAGTTGCCCAAGAGTGGAACAATCTGCTCAAAAAGAATGTGGTGCGATCTCCACTAAAAATGTTCACATTGAGAATGGACACCCACCCAGGACAGACATCGCGGAGTATGGAGACCCACCCAG
>NC_045434.1:2616488-2674135 GCF_002776525.5 Piliocolobus tephrosceles | reverse complement strand
CAGGACAGACATCAGACCCACCCAGGACAGACATCGCGGAGTATGGACACCCACCCAGGACAGACATCGCAGAGTATGGAGACCCACCCAGGACAGACACTGTCGGGGAGATACTTGCCCTGGGTGGGTGGGGCCTCTAAGGGCCCTTCCAATCCTGGGCTTATAGACCCTTATGAAATGATTCTTCTAAGTTTGTTAATTATAAAAATATACAGATCTCCAACAGGATAATCTGGCTTTTGACCAGATTAGAAAACTCACATATCTAAGTATACTACCAAACCAACACTGTGTGACTCAAGTCTGGTTTCGTCAACTCTGGAATGTGTGCGTTCTTGGAGGAGGAAAGAACACTGGGACATGAACTGCATGCAGAAAGGAATTGATCATGATGGTAATTAGAATATATATCCTGTCTTTCCAGTGGGTTTACATGTGAGTTTGTAGGTCTTGGTATGGGGAAATAAGATAGGCCCTACTCAGTATTGCAAAGTGTTGGAGGAATAGAGGGCAAGAATATTCCTTCCTGACAGCCCATTGTTTAAACTACCATGAAACTGTTTTATGAGTAAAAAGTCATTTTGAAGCATCAAATAATACAGATTGTTGGCATGTCCTATAGAGCTTAACTCAATGCTAGGCAAATAACAGTATCTATTCACATATTCACTCGTGCAACACAAATTTATTAGGTACTATATTGGGCACCGAGGACAAAATACAGAACAAGATTGATAGGGTCATTATTACTTTCCTAACAAGTAAGCAAATACACAGCAAATAAAAAAATGATACATAACATTTGCTAGTGCAATAATGGAAATAAAGACATTGATTGCAGAAAATAACAAGGAGGGCAGCACCTGATTGTCACAGTGCAGTCAAGGATCTCTCCCCAAGGAGGTAAGGCTGAAGCCGCGAGCTGAAGAACGACGATGAGCCAGGCAAGCACAAAGCTACAGAAGATGATTGTGGACAGAGGGAAGCCAGGTACAAAGGGCCCAGTTCAAGAAAGAGCTCAGCATATTCCAGCCGTGAGCCTGAGCTGAGACTGGGAAGGTGAACAGGAGCTGGGCCGCACAGGGGCCTGCTGGTCTTGTTAGGGAAGCTGGATCTCCCCTTCCACGAAAGTGGAAAGTTGCTCAAGAGCTACCTCCTGAAAACATTCTCTGGCTTTTGTGAGAAAACTAAATTCCAAGGCAACAGTGTGGAAACAGGCAGGCCGCTTAGGGAGGCTCTTGCCGTAGTCCAGACAAGAGAGAACGGTGCTGAAGAAACACTCACAGGATTACACATGTTGCTGGAAGGGGAGAGAGGCAAGAAGTGACAACTGACCGCTGTCAATCATGAGGTCCTGACTTAACCTCATTCTGGCATGCTGCTTGGGAAACACTGGCTGGATTTATTAACCCAACTGTGGTTGCCACACACAGCAGCTGCTAAACCTTTTTCTGGTTTTCAACAAAAATCCCCCATATATCTTATGTATTCTCAGCTCCCTAAGTCATCAAACCTTCATCTCATCTGAAAAGAGAGCCTATCTGTGGCTTGAATCACTACAATGAGCCAAAAATCCATTTATAATGCCGGGTAACAGTTCTAAATCTATTTGCAATCATGTGGGGGTGAGGGGTGTTGAGAGGAAAAAGCAAATGAAGTCTGAGAAACTAGCAAAGAAGTCTCTCAGTCAACAATTTAATGACTACAAAAGAAAGAAAGAAATGCACTAGTGGACCCTGGGGCCCCAGCTCTTATTCAGTCACACATCTGTTCTGCAATAGAATGAGGGAGTTAATTACTTTTCTATGACATGTATGTATTTTGTGAGACACCACATTGCACCAGTTAATAATGATCTACCTTCTGTTGACACAAAACGTTTAAATTAATAAAAAAAAAAAAAAACCTAAATGATATATCACATAGCAAAGCACACTTCACTGAAAGCCTGGATGGCAGGAGTAGTAATTTTCCTGGGTAGAAATAATTGAGATGAGCTTATGGTAGCATGAAAAGCTCAATCAATAAAGAGACTTATATGGGCAAACTGTTTTCAAGAGTCACACTTTTTAGAAAGGGTGGGCTGTGCTTCACTAATAGCTAACAGAGCAGCACCGTGATTGTTAGAGAAAGAAACTGAGACCAATGCCCAGTAATTGCCTATAATTGACAATATTAGTAATTTTCCATTTGCATCTGTCTGTTCAATCTTTAGGGTCAGAAAAGACAAATGTGAAAAGGGTATAAACAATCCCTTGAAGCTCTATTAATACTAAAAATATCCTTGTGCTCTTCACTGAGTGTACCCTTGTAACTACACTAAACCAATTGCATTATGGAAACAATTCTTTCCAAACTGTGTAAGCAATATTAGATGATCTTGGAAAAATCAAGATAATACGTAAAGTAGGCTCCCAGCACAAAGATGGAAGACACACTGTAAATAAACTTGACAAGAGTGTCTTGTTCAAGTCTCGAAACCACCCGAAGAAAAGTCAAACCCACAACATTCTGTGATTATTTTGCTATTTTCCACTTACTTTGAGTTAAAGAACAAAAGTCTACCACTTTTCTTTCATTTTTAAATTTGTTCTCACTTCTTTCTTAAAAAACTAGGGGAAAAAACCCCAAAACATCAGGACTGGAGTGAAGAAGTTTATTTCCTGTATAATAATTTGTTTCTTTTGGGGGTGCCAACACTACAAGACTTTATTACTTCTTTCTGACTATTCAAGCCCCTGCTCTTCACTGTTCTTCATAGTTTAAAGTAGCCTTTACCCATGCAGGCCCACGGATCATCATGAAAGGTCCATGGACCTGACACTGTAAGAATTGAATTATAACTCTAACAAGATTAATCCTTTTCCAATTCTTGCTGTTTTTGGCTTTTCAGGGAGCTTCAGATACTAGGGACTTCTAGGTTATTGAGTACGTAGTAGATATTTAGTAAACGCTGGTTGATTGTTGTGGGAAGCAACAGATAAAGGTGAAAATGGCCAAAACCCAGAGTGGGTGATTTAAAAAAAAATGTCCAATTTTATAAAGTTTCATTATTTTTTTCCTTTACTGGTAGGATGTCTAATATTTCTATTTAATCTCAAATATTAAATTTATACAGGGATATCCAGATCAGAGGATTACAGAATTTGAGGACTAGGGAGCTTTTAAGGAATGCAGAGATCAGATGAAAAAGACTGTTCTTAGAAGATCCATACAAAAGAAATGCCACTGTATCTTTTTAAAAAAGCCCAGGTCAGTACATCGAATCCAAAAACCTACAGCTGAAGTCTATTTCCCCTAATCTTAGTGAAGACTGAAAACTATAGATCTTAATACCCGAAGTTCATTGTCTCATGCCAGGGTAAATGAAGGTGCAGATACACAAAGTGATTTTTAGAACAGAGGTCTAATAGGCAAAAGAAAGAGAAAAGAGAATAAGGCCTCTCTTCTGCAGGGACAGAGGGGCACTGGAGTGATCCTTCCGGTTTTGTGGTGAAATGCACCGGGGTTTTTATAGACGACAAGCTTGAGGAGGCAGTGTCTGATTTACATAGGGCCTGAGAGATTGGTTGGACCGGGTGTGATGTTTCCATAGCACCTGAAGAAGCTGGCCATCCCACCGTAATCTTTTATTATGCAGGTCTTTATCTGGGAGGTAGCCATGTTGTCTGTTTCTTACTGTACATGTGACTGACAAAAGGGAAGATGGTGCTGCCTGAGAGGTGAAGCCAGCATGACTTCCTGGGTTCAGTGGGGACTTGGGAGAACTTTTCTGTCTAGCTAGAGGATTATAAATGCATCAATCAGCAATCTGTAAAAACGCACCAATCAGTGTTCTATGTCTAGCTAAAGGATTGTAAACACACCAATCAGCACTCTGTAAAAACACACCAATGAGCGCTCTGTGTCTAGCTAAAGGATTGTAAACACACAATCAGCACTCTGCCTCTAGCTAAAGGATTGTAAATGCACCAATCAGGACTCTGTAAAATGGAACAATTAGCACTCTGTAAAATGGACGAATCAGCTCTCTGTAAAATGGACCAATCAGCAGCATATGGGCGGGGCCAAATGAGGGAATAAAAGCTGGCTACCTGAGCCAGCAGCAGCAACCCGCTTGGGTCCCCTTCCACGCTGTGGAAGGTTTGTTCTTTCACTCTTCATAATAAATCCTGCTGCTGCTCACTCTTTGGGTTTGGGTCCACACTACCTTTATGAGCTGTAACACTCAATGCGAAGGTCTGCGGCTTCACTCCTGAAGTCAGCACGACCAGGAACCCACCGGGAGGAACAAATAACTCTGGACGTGCCACCTTTAAGAGCTGTAACACTCACTGCAGAGGTCTGCAGCTTAAGTCCTGAAGTCAGCGACACCACGAATCCACCGGGAGGAACAAACAACTCCAGACACGACACCTTTAAGAGCTGTAACACTCAATGCGAAGGTCTGCGGTTTCACTCCTCAAGTCAGCAAGACCACGAACCCATCAGAAGGAATAAACTCTGCACACATCTGAACATCGGCAGGAACAAACTCTGGACACACCATCTTTAAGAACTGTAACACTCACTGCGAGGGTCCGCGGCTTCATTCTTGAAGTCAGCGAGATCAAGAACCCACCGGAAGGAACCAATTCCAGACACAATGCCATGTTGAACACACCTGGTCCCCAAGTAGCCTTTTCTTATTGGCACAGCTGCCAGCATTCATCCCTGCAAGCCTCCAACTTGCTTGTCTAGGTCTGCAGCTCAATTTTACAGGCTGCTGTTTGTTAGAAAAGAAGTGATTTGGGGACTGCTTTTCATTAAAGGGAAAACCTTACCGAGGACTTCCTTACCCTCATTATCTGCCCAACTAATTTCTTTTTAACTCCTATATCAACCAGATAAGGCCCTCCCTTTCTCCTGCAGGCTGAAGAAGTTGCACATCCTTTATCTTTCCTTAGAGTCTTATTTTTCTACAGTGTTTCTCTATTGAGGTTCTCTCTGTCCCTTTTTAAGTTATGGGGCCACTATATAGTTATGAGGCAGCTGCATAAAAAAGCTCATGGTCTTTTGTTGAGCTGAAAGGCAATGATATAAAATTAAGAAGGTTAGTATTCACAATTTTTACAGTGACTTTAACTGACCTTATTCATAACATGAAGTAGTTGTAAAAAGTAGATATTCATTTAATACGATGTTAAACTAAGGTAATTTTCCTCATCCTCTGAGGCGGCTTGTCACTCCCATTGGAGTACTCACCCATGCTGAATGCAACCTAATTGTTTAGAAATAATTAACGTGTTTTCATTTCAGTTGTAGAAAACATAATTTATTAATTGGCTGCTGCTTTATGTTTTCCATTTTAAAAGGCACAATAAGAAATTAGCATAAGAAGGTATTGAAAAAATGCCAAGATCGACGAAATTCTGAGAAAAGCAAGATGATTCCAAATTAAGGATGAGTAAATTTATTACATAAAGGAGTTTAATGACAAATGTGGAGACAACTGTTTTATGGGCCGTTAGCTACAGCTTTCAAATTTTAATGTTATAGACAGGAAAGCATTATCAATGCTTTAATAATTCCAGGATTCTAATTTACATATCAAAACAAGAGAAGGAGAAAGCCCACATCTCTCCTTACTTGTTAGAGTTCTCAGGGTCTGAAAATGGCTTGTCAACAAAGGTTGAAAGAAGAGGAGGCAGAAGATACGCTGATGGCTGCAACTGAAGCAATACAATATCCTAATTACCAGGAAGTACAGCTAGTTTAGAGACCATCACACCCTCGCCTCAGCAATTAATACCCAGTACAATTGGTAAACGTTCTAATCTTTAATTGAAGCACCCAGAAACAGCCTGTAAGCAGATGAGTGTTTGAAACAAACCATTTGCCGTATCCCCTGGTATTAATCGAACCTAAAAGCATCTCATTCTTTGTGAGGGAGGAAGAATGCTGCCATCGCAGATATGCATAAGCAGCTCTCTACAAGCTCTTCTTCTGGGTGTAGTGATGTGAGAACCATGCTAATTTCCTGGCATGACATTTAAAATTTTTTTTTCTTCTTCATGCAATCATTTCTGACTTCTTGGTTCCACACACACTCACGTTTTTCTGGCTATTGCTGGTCGAAAGGCAGCCCTCACTGTTCTAACAATGGCTTCCCATCCCTCCATGATGAAAATACAAACCCTCTGCCCAGCATAGACCATCCCTCACCCCCACTGCTGACCTTTACCAACCTTTATCCTCCAGCAATACTAAACCATTAGCAGTTCCCTGATGCACTGTATTCTCTCAAGCCTCTGGGACATTTCACAGGGTGTGTCCCTCTCAGAAGCATGTGAACCAGAGCAACTCTGTCTTGAATGGGGCTGGCTAAAATGAGGCTAAGACCTACTGGCGGCATTCCCAGACGGTTAAGGCATTCTAAGTAACGGGATGAGATAGGAAGTTACCACAAGTAACAGGTCATAAAGACCTTGCTGATAAAACAGCTTACAGAAAAGAAGCCGGCCAAATCTTACCAAAACCAAGATGGCTATGAGAGTGACCCCGGTCGTCCTCACTGCTATACTCCCATCAGCACCATGAGTTTACAAATGCCACGGCAACGTCAGGAAGTGACCCTCTATGGTCTAAAAAGGGGAGGCATGAATAATCCACCGCTCGTTTAGCATATCATCAAAAATAACCATAAAAATGGGCAACCAGCAGCCCTCGGGCGGCTCTGTCTGTGGCGTAGCCATTCTTTTATTCCTCTACTTTCCTAATAAATTAGCTTTCACTTTATGGACTCGCCCTGAACTCTTTTTGTGTGAGATCCAAGAACCTTCTCTTGGGGTCTGGATTGGGACCCCTTTCCAGTAACATCCCCAGATTGCATCTCTTTGAAACTATCTCAATGAAAATTCCTACTCAACCTTTACATCTCAAGTCAGTGTCTCCTGTGAAGTCTTTCTAGACTCACCAGGGATTTTTTTCTCTTTCGTTGCCACTAGACTTCAAACAGGCTTCCAGGAAAATAACTGCCACACCAAATTAAACTGTGTGTCTGGGTATGTATCTCCACATTAGAATGGAGCCACCTACAGGAAGGGGACACCTTTCAATCTCAGGAGTCCCGTGGTTGGCCTATGATATGTCTCATGCCATGAAAATACTTGAGGAAGGAAGAAAGGGACAAAAGGAGAGAAACACAGGGAGGGAGAGATTCAAGCAGGTTTGCTGAAAGACTGGAGATGAAAATAATAATTGTGGGTGAGTAATAAGCAAAAAAAGGAGACTTAAGTCTATTTAAGCCCTGAGCAATATAAGAAGCCTTATTTCCAGAGAGTGAGTTTTCAAGCCATAAACAGAAAAGGCTTAATCCTAATTCTAGTCCTTGTTGGAGTGAGTCAGGGCTCCCTGGACTCTCTACAGTAGCTAATGTTTCAGTCTCTTCTTACATGATGGACCTGTCATGGAGCCTCACCCAAGTGGGTTGTAAAAGCTGTGGCCAATGTCAGTCTAGGGTCTTGAATGGACATTTAAATATACTAAATTATTCAGTAGTAAAGCCAACACAAAGTATCTATTTTTCCTGTTTACATTTCTGGAATTCTACCATCGAAAGGGCTTGAGAAATTGGATAAAGCTAGTATGTTAAGCATTTGAAAATGAGTAAATAAATGGAAGTGATTTCTCAAGGAAAATAAATAAGGGTAAATAAATAAATTGGTCTAAAAGTTCCCTCTTGACTTTATTTTACCTTTCTTTACCTTTTAACCTTGTTTCCACAACCAAGGGCAGTACCCACAGTGCTCCATCAAAAGAGCACTGCCCCAGAATTATGATACTTGGATTTTCTGGGCCGAATTGTCCAGTGTTGCTCAATTTGTGAGTGACACAAGTCATTTCTCCTCTCTGCAAAATGATGATACTGACCTAGATGTCTAATATTAGTTTCTTCTAGCTATTCAAATTTAACTGACTCTTTCTGACAAACCACTTAGCTTCTGTGATACATGATGGATCTAAGTACAAAGTATGCTCTCTCATGTCTACCTTTTAAGCTTTGAAGGTATGCAATCAACATGTAGAAAGAGTCCAAACTGAGTGTCATTTCCGCAGGTTTTGAAGAGAGTGAAGAAATGCACGTGTTCTCCATCAACCATGTTTACCTGAAGCCCAAGAGCAATTTTTCAGAGCAAAGGAAGAGAAAGTGGAACCGCGTTTGGTCACCTACCATTCCTAATACACGGAGCTGCATTACATACTCCTGTAACTTCCCAATGCCACCAATTTCCCAGCTTCATTCTTCCAAGGATGCAATGTCACTAGAGGGCGCAGTTAATGACTATATAAATAGTGAGCCCCAAGATTGTTATTGTGAAATTCAACCTCTTTCCATATTCCAACAGTGAGCTATTAGTGGAACTCTGTGTGGCAGAGACCTATAGAATTCCAAAGTTTGGTGATGTCAAGCATGTCATGTTTTTTTAAAGGCTTTGAGTATGTACTATGGACCAAAAGTTCAAGCCTTCAAGTTCACTATTAAACAGATAAGGGGAAAATGTATTTTTTGAGTAAAATAAATAAGTTATTTTTGCATGGCACCATGTTCTCTTAATTTCTACAGAAAGTGAGATAACAGAAATGACTAGAATACCTCTTCCTCCTTCTAAGACATCCTTCCATTGACACTGGAGGGGCCAACTACAGGTTTTAATGAGAGCCCACAGCTACCCACACCCACTGCAGAGTGAGCTACTCTCCACCAGTCCTGCAGCCCTGAAGTTGTTGTGACCATTGAAGAGGCCTGTTTTCAGACTTAAGGTCAAAGTGGGGTGACCTCCAACACCTACTGCAATGAAGGAATAAATGGCAACAGAAGCATTGCCTGGTCTCTGTCCCATGGCATTTTATTATTTGTTTCATTTTGAGATTCCAAATATGGTCTCACTCAGCAAAGAACAGTAATTATTACATGGCAAATTCTGAAAGAGACATCAATGCAATCCCTATCAAAATACTAATGACATTCTTCACAGAAACAGAAAAACTAATCCCCAAATTTATATGGAACCACAAAAGATCCAGAATAGCCAAAGCCATTCTAAGCAAAAAGAACAAAACTGAAGGAATCACATTACCTTACTTTAAATTATACTACAGAGCTATAGTAACCAAAACAGCATGGTACTGGCAGAAAAACAGACACACAGCCCAATGTAAAGGAATAGGGAATCCAGAATTAAATCCATACATCTGCAGGGAACTCATTTTTGACAAAGGTGCCAAGAACATACACTGGGGAAAGGACAGTCTTCAATAAATGGTGCTGGGAAAACTGGACGTGCAGAAGAATGAAACTAGATCTCTCTCTCTCTCTCTCTCTCACTATATATAACAATCAACCAAGATGGATTAATGACTTAAATTTAAGACCCTCAAGCTATGAAACTACTAAAAGAAAACACTGGGGAAACTTTCCAGGACATTGGTGTGGGCAAAGATTTCTTGAGTAACACCCCCAAAGCACAGAATGGGATGGAAACGAAAATGGACAAATGGGATCACATTGAGTTAAAAGCTTTGACGCAGCAAAGAAAACAATCAACAAAGAGACAACCCACAGAATGTATGAAAATATCTGCAAACTATCCATGTGACAAGGAATTGATAACTAGGACATATATAAGGACTTAAACAACTGAATAAGAAATACATCTAACAATCTAACAATCCAGGCAAAAGATCTGAATAAACATTTCTCAAAAGACAACATACAAATGGCGAACAGGTATAAGAACATCCCGCATCATCAGAGAAATGCAAATTAAAACTACAATGAGGTATCATCTCACCACAGTTAAAATGGCTTTGATCTAAAAGGTAGGGAGTAACACATGCTGACGAAGATGTGGAGAAAAGGGAACCCTCGTACACTATTGTTGGGAATGTAAATTAGTACATCTACTATGGGAAACAGTATGAAGGGTCCTCGAAAAACTAAAATAGAACTACCATTGATCCAGTAATCTCACTGGTAGCAATATATGCAAATGAAAGGAAATCAGTATATCAAAGAGGTATCTGCACTCCCATGTTTATTGCACCACTATCCACAATAGTGAAGATCTGGAAGCAACCCAAGTGTCCATTGATAGATGAATAAAGAAAATATGGTACATATACACAATGGAGTACTAATCAGCCATAAACAAGAATGAGACCCTATCACTTGCAACAGCAAGGATGGAATGGGAGGACATTGTGTTAAATTAAACTAGCCAGACACAGAAAGACCAACTTCACATGTTCTCACTCATTTGTAGCAGCTAAAAATTAAAACAATTTAACTCATGGAGATGGAGAGTCGAATGATGGTTACCAGAGGCTGGGAAGGTAGTGGGCAAGGGAGGGAACAGGGGATGGTTAAGGGGTACAAAAATATAGTTAGACAGAATGATTAACATCTACTATTTGATACAACAGGGTGACCAAAGTCTACAATAATTTACTGTACATTTAAAAATAACTGAAGAAATATAATTGGAATATTTGTAACACAAAAGAAAACGATAAATATTTGAGGTAATGGATACCCCATTTATCCTGATGTGATTATTACACATTGTATGCCAGTGTATCAAAATACTTATCTCATGTACCCAGAAATATACATGCCTACTATGTAGTCATAAACATTCGAAATTTAAAAATATAAAAATAAATGTTTACAAAAGAGGTATTGGTCTCTTGGGAAATAAAATGCAGAGAGAGCCCAAGATGACATCCACTTTGTCCAGGAATCTGGGGGGAGGGGAGCGATGACCTGGATGTGACTCTGTGCAGCGCCACTCACGCTGTCTTCTTACTCAGCCAAACTTCCCTTCCTTCTACACTATGCACACCCCCCTCAGTGACAGCAATGTCAGGAACTGTAGGGGTGAGGAGGACAGCATGAGTAGTGACGAAGGACAGTGACAGGCCCCCTAAGTCTGGACAAAGGTCAGCTTACTTCTCAGGAAGGAGAGCCCAGGTTAGGAAGTGCAGGGGAGCAAGCCAAGGAAAATACAAGAATGAAAAACAAGCTGAGCATGGTGGTTCACACCTGTAATCCCAGCACTCTGGGAGGCTGAGGCAGGAGGACTGCTTGATCCCAGAAGCTGAAGACTAGCCCGAGCAATATAGCGAGACTCCATCTCTACAAAAAAAATTTAAAAATTAGCAGGGCATGGTGGCACATGCCTGTAGCCCCAGCTACTGAGAAGGCTAACATGGGAGGATCGCTTGAGCCCAGGAGTGAGCCATGAATACACCACTGCACTTCAGCCTGGGTGAAAGAGTGACACCCTGTCTCAAAACAGGAAAAAGAAAGAAAAACACCAACCACCCCAGCACAGTGACCACTGGAACCAAACCAAACAAGAGTCACTAGGCACAAAAAAAAGGGGAGGAAGAAAGCAGAGACAACTAAAAATTGGAATAGGAGGAGTTAAAAAGCTGTTAAGAAAAGTATGTGAATAATTCAGAGACTCTGATCAGCATATGATGGGAACTGAGGATGCTGTATTTCTTGGAACCTCCCAAATAGACTATTTCCCCCAGATCATTCAGTAATAATAATGGCTACCATTACCAAGCATCTCCCAATCTATACATATGTTATCTAATTATCTAATTGAACCCTTAAAGTAGCTTTGCCAGGTTTAGTTGACAAAAGTGAAAATTAAGACCATCATAGCGAAGGTAACTTGCTGATGTCAAAGGGTTGGTAAACAGCAAAAACCAGAACCATCTATCTGCCAAGCACACGCTCTTTCCACTGTATCAAGCTGTCCTCTCATCCACCATTTGGATATCATCTCTCTGGCCAGTTGCTGATGCTCCAGAACTAGAACCCAACTTCTGCTAAATCTAACTCTGTACTCTTGTATAATATCCTATGGCTTTAAATAAGATATTGACTCAGCAAATGGTACTGGAATCACTGGCTATCCACATACAAAAAATAACATTATGCATACAAATAAATTAACTCAAAATGGATCAAATACTTAAATGTAAAACCTAAAACTATAAAATCTAATATGAAACACAGAAGAAATATCTTTCTCCTCTTGAATTAGGTAAAGATTTTCAGCTATGACTTCAAAAGACTGATCCATGGAAGAAAAATACTGATAAACTAAACTATTTCAAAATTTAAAACTTCTGCTCACCAAAACCTCTGCTTTTTATTCTGTGAAAAGAATGAAAGGACCAGCTGCAAACTGAGGAAAAAAATATGTATAAAACATATGTCCAATAAAAGACCTGTGTACAAGATAAAGAACTCTCAAAACTCAAGAAAACACCCATTTTTAAAAATAGGCAAAAGATTTGTACAGATATATCAACAATTAAGATGTACATGACACACAAACACGTGAATAAATACAGTACTGCAAATTAAAACCACAATGCAATGTCACTCACTAAATTTATTAGAATGATGAAAAACAAAAACAAAATCTGACAAAAACAAGTGCTGGCGAGGATTTGGAGTAACTGGAACTCTGATTCATTGCTGGTGGGAATTCAAAACAGTAGAGGCTACTTTGAAAAACAGTGCAGCAATTTCTTATAAAGTTAAACATGTATTTACCATAGAGCCCAGCAATCCCACTCCTAGGTATTTGTCCAAATAAAATGAAAACTTACATTTGCACAATAACCTGTATGTGAATGCTCACAGTGGCTTTGTTGACAACCACTAAAACTAGAAAACAACTCAAATATCCTTCACTTAGAAAAACAAACTAGAAAATAGCCACATACTGGAATACTACTTGGCAATAAAAATGAACCAACTATTGAGATTATATATTATAAATGTGTGTACAAAAAACATAGCGGAATATCAAATGCTAAGCAAAAGAAGCCAAAATGAAATGGCTGATTAATGTATATGATATTCTGGAAAAGGTAAAATGGTAGTGACAGAAGATTGGGATTAGCAGGTGCAGGGAGTCGGGGATAGAGATGGATACAAACAGTATGAAGGAATTTGGGAATGGTGGTGATAGAACTCTTCTGTATCTTGATGGTGGTGGTGGTGTGGTTGTGGTCACAGACTATATTTATCCAAGTTTGTAGAACTATACACTAAGAAGGGTGAATTTTACTGAATGCAAATTACACTCCAATTCTTTAAAAAGACAGGAAAGGTCTATCTGTTACTCTTATCATTATAGAAACAGCATAGAGAAGATGTTAGGGCTACACCCTTGAAAGCTCCAGTTGCCTCATCTGTAAAATGGCAGTAAGAGTAACCCTAACTTTGAGATGGTTGTAGAGATAAATGAGATGAGGCATACAGAAAACTCTGCAGAGCACCTAGTGAGAGCTGAAGCCAGCTGGACTTCCTGGGTCCAGTGGGGACTTGGAGAACTTTTCTGTCTTACAAGGGGATCGTAAAATGCACCAACCGGTGCTCTTTAGCTAGCTAGAGGTCTGTAAAATGCACCAATCAGTGCTCTGTAAAAATGCACCAATCAGCGCTCTGTAGCTAGCTAGAGTTTTGTAAAATGGACCAATCAGAACCCTGTAAAATGGACCAATCAGCACTCTGGAAAATGAACCAATCAGCACTCTGGAAAAGGAACTAATCAGCAGGACATGGGTGGGGACAAATAAGGGAATAAAAGCTGGCCACCCCAGCCAGCAGTGACAACCTGCTCGCTCGGGTCCCCTTCCATACTGTGGGAGCTTTGTTTTTTTGCTCTTCATAATAAATTCTGCTGCTGTTCACTCTTTGGGTCTATGCCATCTTTAAGAGCTCTAACGCTCACGGCGAAGGTCCACGGCTCCATTCTTGAAGTCAGCAAGACCACAAACCCACCGGAAGGAGCCAACTCCAGACACACTAGCACACAGTAAGTGCCCCCGAAGCTTTAGCAGGTATTCTAATTTCCAGTAGTATCTGAAGAAGAGTCACTTCAGTGTACAACACTTCCTGAACACTACTGCGTACCTGTGTACCATGTGTTGGGCTAGGGACGATACTTGGTACACAAGAACACATACTCTGTATCACATTAGCTGCCATCCCTCAATCTATCCTAGGAGCTGGAGGCTTATGAAGCCCCAAAGACAGTAGAAAAGAATGTGTGTGCAAGAACTGGAAACGTGAGACAGAATTCACGTCACCACAAACTGTGGAGAGACCGTCTTTTACCCGAGGTGGACTTCTAGACAGAACAGAGCCACATGAAGGAACCTGGTGAGCACAGCTGCCTGTCCTCTGGGCGGAAGGCAGAGACGAAGTGCCACATCCTGTGATGTGGTGAACACCACAGTCCAAGGCAAACACAATAGCTACATTGTTTATTTCTCGGCCAGCTTTACAGCCCATTGTAGCATGCCCAGAAGCCTCTCCCGGTAGGTCAGAGCAACGCTGCAGATGGGATTATGTGGTTATGAAGTCAGGAACTCCTTTCCTTGATTAAACATGAACTCAGACAGTCGTTCACTCTGGGGGAAACCCATTTTTCTCCTTGTCTGGAGAAGCAAGACACAGGTGACATACAGTAACGTTAGGTTTTGACTGTTTAAAAATGGGAATGTACACGTGCACACACTTCAATTCCCTGTCAAATCTTCCTGAAGACAACATAGTGTGGTTATGATGAAAACTTCAGAAACAGGAAACATTCTGCTTAGATTGTTAAAATTGAGAACAATGCAGAGCTGGTTGGGCTCATCACCCCAGCAGGAGACAGTTCTGCTTACAATTAATCTAGCAAAACAGAGTCAGGCAGCAGCAAAAAAAAAAATCTTGATTTACTAGTGACCTTTAAGTAAGAGCTCACATTTCAAATAGACTCAGTCCCATAAAAACCTTCTTGGGCTGAGAACTTTCGTTTCCTTTGAATATAGCTTTAACGCTAACGTTCCTTCATCTCTTCTTCAGACAATCATTGTTTCTTCCTTTCACTGAAACCTGCCTCCGTTCCCCGGTTTTCACGGTTTACCAGGCATAGCCCAGGTGATGTGCAGCACACACGGGAACCGAGGCAGTTCCCGCACCGCACCAGCACAGAGTCCTTTCTTTGTAGAAGCTGGGCTACCTCAGGGCTGCCTAACTCACAGGTGTCGTGGAGCGTCTCAGAAGGAAACGAGGGAAGGCAATTCTGTGTTGCAGAACAAGAGTTTTTCTGAAAAGAAGCTGAAATAATTACCAGAGACAATAATTAACATTACTTTATATTTACAGAAGAAACTAAGAGCAAGTAGGCTTAGAATTGTAGCATCAGGGAATGAGAAGTTTATTAAGGCTTCTCCCCACTACAGAACCATTTATTAAACTGTTTCCAGAATGGATACATTTTCACAATGATTCTACTCAATCTCTCTTCACAGAAGGCTCACGATAAAAGAAGATATAGATCCCCTGCTCCAGACGGCTGACACTGGGTAAAAGATGCACACATACTTGGAAGCCCTCGGGAAAATTAGGTCATTATCTTCTCGTCTTTTTTCTTTGCCTCCAAAGACTTGGATTCTTACCTATGTACTCGAAAAGCCAACTGCAGACTTCCAATCAAGATGTTATAAGTTCACACCTTGAAGTGCTCCCTTCTACTCCAAACCCATAGTAATGACAGGTAAAATATAAAAACAGGAACTGAAAAAAAAAGAGGCAATTATCTCCCTGGACCAAAAATAGAACAGAAATGCAAAGCAATAAACAAAGCTGAAGCTCCAGGGCCTGAGGTCTGGAAGTAGGTGGCAGTGGGTACCAGCTGAGTCCTGGTGGTTAACAGGGAATACAAATGTTTCTCATAAAAATGGTGAGTACAATCCGCCTTAAAGCTTAAAGCCAGAGAATGGGGTGAGGCTACCTTGCTTGAAAAAAGAGGCCAGGAAAAACAAAACCGGGGCTGATGATCTGTTCACCTGTGCTAGGTATTCACAGGAAGCTGTGGGCCTGAAGGGCCGAACAGAGCCACGCTCTCACATCTAGGTACAGAGCCATGATACCCACCATCTAGGCAACCACGTCACACCAGCCCCAGCATCGCCAGGGTGCGAGAGGCCCAAATGCCACTAAGTTCTGGTTTTGAATTGGAGGCTGAGGGGCCTGGGGGAGGCAAAACTACCAGACAGAAGGGAAGAGCACAGAAGGAGAGAAAAGAACAAAATGAAAAACCTGTCCACTAAAAATGAGCCTGCCATACAAAATTCCAAAACACCGGGTGAAATGCAATGCTAGGGAAGATAACCAGTTGAAAACAATCAGAACGTAAATTCCCTCCAGTAAAATAAACTTCATGGAACTAACACTTGCAAGAAGTATGATTAGAATACCCAAAGAGAAAAATAATGTAGTAGCATGACGTAAAAAAGAAGTTATAAAACCAAAATAGGCAGAAATAAAACACAAACAGAGACATGAAAAAGAACAAATTTGAAATCTTGGAAATAAAAATTGGTCTTTAAGCTGAACCAGTAAGCAGAAAGCATTCCTAGCACCTGACTTAAGGGAGCTCTACATTTAAAAACACGGACAAAATGCCAGAAGCTAAAATGGGTTCTCTCTGAGGAGTGGGTCGTGGGCAGGAGCAAGAGAGGAAAGGGGTACCCCTGTTTTTAACTGTGTTAGAGTACTTTAATTTTCCTATACATTGCTATTATATTTTCCTAATATATTACTATTAATAAAGTAACATATACATGTATTACTTTAATAAAAAATCAAAATAAGAACTGTAAAAGCCCATTTGCAAGAAATAACACTAGTGAAGGATTACCTGAAAGATTTGCAGTCATTGCTTTCCTCCATAGAGACTAAATTTTATTCTTGGAAAGAAACAAACCATCAGAGAAATATGATCTTACATTACATAATTTTTCACCCTTCTAGTTACCTCTTTTATTAGGAAGTATTAATTTGACTGGGCACAGTGGCTCACACCTGTAATCCCAGCACTTTGGGAGGCCAGGACGGGCGGATGACTTGAGGTCAGGAGTTCGAGACCAGCCTGGCCACCATGTTGAAACCCTATCTCTACCAAAAAGTATAAAAAATTAGCCAGGTGTGGTGGTGTGCACCTATAATCCCAGCTACTCAGGGGGCTGAGGCAGGAGAATCGCTTGAACCCGGGAGGCAGAGGGTGCAGTGAGCCGAGATCGTGCCACTGCACTCCAGCCTAGAAGACACAGTCAGACTGTCTCCAGAAACAAAAAAAAAAAAACAGTATTCAGAGTATGTCAATCAGCTACATTGAAGAATATTATAAAAATCAGTGATTTCACTAATTGTGGAAGTCCAATAAGAATGCTTTGTGAGTGCCTCAGGCCTCAGTGCAGGGAAAAACTGCTTTGGCTGTGTTTTCATTCTTAGGGCTACTGTGAATTTTGGAAGTAGTCTTTCAGGTTTGGCTGCTGATACATCAAGGGTAAATTCATCATTTATTTCTAGCTGTTATATATTGCTTCTTGGCCTTTTAGTTAAGCTCAAGTGTAGTATTTCTAGCTATTACTTAAAGGAGCACATGGTATAAATTCTGGATACTAAACTGCTTTCATCTTAGTCTTTGTCACTTTTATTTCTCAAATGAAAATACAATGTATTGCTGTTGTATTACATATGCAAGTAGATACATATATACATGTGTATGTATTTCTGTGAATGTGTGTGTGTAAGCTACTTCAAAATCTTTTGGGTGGAGGAAAGGGTATAATTAGATTAAGGAAACTGGTATTTTGCAACAGAAAAAGGCAACAAAAGTAGGTTGAATGTTAGGGCCACAAGTTTAGAGAGCAATGAATGGCAACTTATGACTATGAAGTTGATTCTGAGCAGTAAAGATAATGCTAAATGCTTGAAAATTTCTGAGCCAAGTAGAACAGTGGGAACAGTGGCATCTGAGAGAATTTACTTAAAACTGTGCGTGCCATGGATGAAAAGAAAGAAATTGAGAGCCAGGTGAATAATCAGAGGCTATTTCAATACTCTAGCAGTGAGGCAACAGAGCTTTGGATAGATTGATAGACATGGTGTTTTAAAAGAATTAACTCTACAGGACTTAGGAAAGAAAAATTGACATGGCAAGTAATTACAGCTTATTTGTTTTTTGCAACAAGGCATGTGACATCCAAAGCAGAATGCTATGTTCTAGCCACAAACTTATGGAAACAATCAATTCCATTTGGTCTGTTCAGCTTCTATTGCCTTGAATTCTGACCTGGGCAAGCCATGAGAACCCAAATCATTTGAAAACCTCCCTTAGAAGGTAAGTTCCCCCCCGCAACCCCAGAAATTAAGCTGCAGCTGATTACAAATGACAACTCTATATATGCAAATTATACTTGCTATTAAAAGGGTTCCTGCCTTCCTGAAACAAAATACTGTGCAAGTCCAATAACATGCAGATGCTGGCCCGTAATAAATATTGCTTGATGCAGAAAACTGGTGAGATGAATTTTCCAGGTTCCAAGAAAACCAGAAAAATAAGCTTGGAAACTTCAAATCTACGAACTGAAAATTAATTTTGATTGAACTAATATTGAATTTATGATCTTTTGGGAACACACTAAGCTGAATTTACCTCTGTATTATTTTTTCAAGGCAAATGGACAGTACAGAGATCTCAGAGGAGTATTTACATCACTATACAGAACAAAATTCTCAGATAAATAGAAACTTAAAAATACAACTGAAAAATTAGTTGCAAACAAAGTTTATAGTCTCATCTAAGTACATACTCTACTCTCTTCCACTAGAAAACATCTCATGGAAACATGGGAAAACAGGAGTGAGGAGGGGCCCTAAGGCTGTCTAGTGTAATTCTTTTATGTTACTGAGGATGGATGGAATGAATCCAGAGAGGTTCAATGACTTGCCCAGGACCATTCAGTTTGTTAGATACAGCATGGACTATAACCCAGCAGAGTAATCAAGTACTGTTTTCATGACACCATTTGACCCATCTCAATATTTTAACGGTCAATGTTATATGTTAACTTGAGTGGGCCACAAGGTGCCTAGATATTTGGGCAAACATTATTCGTCGAGTGTCTGTGAGACTATTTCTGTATGAGCTTGCCACTGGAATCCACAGACTCAGTAAAGGAGACTGCTCTCTCTGATACGGGTGGCCCTCACCTAACCAGCTGAAGGCCTGAGTAGAACCAAAAGGCCAAGATTCCCTCAAGTAAAAGCAAAAGGGAATTCCCTCCTGGCTTACTGCTTGAGTTGGATTTATCAGTTCTTCTTGGAACGTGGTCCTGCCAGGAATGGAACTTACACCACTGGCTCTCCTGGTTCTCAGGGCTTCAGACTTGTCCTGAAATTATACCATGGCTCTTCTGGGTCTCCAGCTTGCCAGCTGCAGATCTTGAGCCTTCTCAACCTCCATAATCACATGAGACAATTCCTTAGAATAAATCTCTGTTTCCCCACCCCATCTTGTTGGTTCTGCCTCTCTGAAAAACCCTAACTTTAATATTAAATGAACCTTTAGCTCAATAGAGTAAAGAAAATGGTCTCAGTGCATATGGCAGACATTGTGAACTAGCTACCCAAATCCATTTAACACCCCTCTTTTCTCTTGTCTTCCTCTTGTATAAAGGCTAAAAAGCTAAAATACAGTTCCTAGCCTCTTTTACAGCTAAAGGTGGCCATATGGCACTATTCTGAACAATAAAGTGAATGACATCATTTTGAGCAATAAAGTGTAAGCAGATATCCTTAGGAGGTCTTCCTTTTGCTCTTTGCCTCTTACTACCCCATATTTTTCCTCCAGAGCTTAGACACACTGACTGGGTTTGGAGGCAGCAGTCATCTTCAGACCATAAGGACAAAGTCACATGCTAGGGATGACTAAGGAAGAAGACAGAAGGATTTCAGGTCCATGATGAGATCTATGAGTCACTGCTGTCATCTTGGATTACTTCTCCAGAATTTTTAGAACATGCACCCCACCTACTAAAGCTCGTTTTTAGTTGGGCTATCTGTTATTTATAGCCAAATCCTTTCCTAATATACTATTGCAGCCCAGATGTCACCTGTTACAATAAAACTAAAATGACTATGGCCCCAATTTTAATATAACATAATCATTCATTCATTCAAGAATTTTCTGAAGATCCACCATACTCATGGCACCTACAAGGAACTAAATTCAAGAGCCTTCTCATTTCCAACCAAGGATGCTGGTGGAAAGCTAGCTTGCTAACATTCCAGATCAGTCTGGGAAGAATCCCAGGCAGTTTCCCATGATTTCTGGCATTCTTGCTTGCGGCAAAAGGCTAACAATAAAGTGGACTGAATCTTCAGGACCTATTAGATTCCACTTTTCCCACTTAATTCCCTTATTTCCAAAAGTTCTTCTTAAGGCAAAACGAATCATGTTCCCTGACTCCTGCAGCATTAGAATGAGCTCAAGGTCCTTTCTCATGCAGTGAGAGCAACCACCTCTCTCAATTCATGTTACCACTGGGAGTGACAGTGAGTCGTGCTATACCGGCAGGAGCATTAGATTTACTGATGAGATCCAGGCATCAGACTTGGTTTTGCCACCTTTTCCTTTAAGTTCCAGGGGTAAGTCCTGGTTAGATAAATCCCAGAGGCCTCTCTCTGAACCTTCCTGAGTTTCAGTTCCTCATTTACTTATAATTACTGAGACCAAGAAAGATAAGAATTACAAAAGAATTCTAACAATGTAAACATTCTTCAAAACTAAGATTTCTTTAGACAACCCGATTACGTGAAATATTTCACATATTGGACCTAAAAGTAAGTAGGTCCAACATGAAAAAAGTATATGAGTAACAGAAGAAAAGTCCATTCATTATATTTATGGCATTTGTTTTGTCTCTCCTTTCTCAGGGTAAAAGTTGTTAGGTAAGTGATCTCAATCTAATAACGTGCTGCAGTGGAAAGCCTTGTGGAGCAAACGTTAAACAAATAGAGACGTCATCAAGATGGCTGACTAGAGGCAGCTGGCACTCATCTCCTCCACCAAAAAAAACAAAAACGGTGAGCAGATAACCACAGGTTAAACAGAGCACCTAAGAGGGAACAATGGAATTCAGCACAAAAGGGACAGCGACTCTCCAAGGCACAGAAAACGAGGGAAGGTAACCAAGCAGTCTCAGCCAGGATTGACTCAGAGCCAGGAAAGGCTCCCCATTGTAGGGAAAAGGTAAGCAAGAGTTCTCCAGTTGTCCACATTACCACCACAGATGCCTGCCGTCCTAGCCACAGGAGAGCTGCTCATCTTCACAGGCCCTGAGCCTAGTATAGGGAGTTGACTGGAGTCCATCGTGGAATTGTTCCTGAGGGCATTCATGCTGCATTCTAGTCACCCCTCAGGACCCATAGGTGCTGTGACATGGTACCATTTTGAGCCCAGCAACCACCAGACTACATCCTGCCCTGGACCCCAGAAGCCCCTCCATTCCACATCCCTGGAATGCCACTGATATTCCCCCACATCCACTCAGAGGGCTGCAGTATCATGAGGCCAGCTGGACCAAGTAGTATGGTCAGGTGTCCAGTACTCTAACCCACATTGTGTCCTATACCCTGGGGAACCAGTGCACCAGGAGGCTGCCCCCAAGACCAATGGAGCTGAAGCACATATTTCTCAAAGCATGGGAACTGCCTGCCTGGGGTCACTGCCACCTACAGTGATGCCACCTCTTCCAAGGACAAGGCCACCACACACCTGTGCATGCCTTCAGGGGACCTGAGAACCAGCTCTCTGGGGCACAATGTCCGGAGGTCCCATCTGTACACTATTGAGGGGCTGGAAGATAGGCTAAGCCTGCACGTGCCTGCACATGGCATCAAGGAAATCGAGGACAGGAATGGGTCAGCCCATCTCCAGTTGTGCGACATGCACCATTACAATGCCCGTTGATAGTCTCATGTCATTTAGACACTTAAGGACCAGAATGCCTGGCCCACTGCCACCATCACCAGTACACCAGTACCCACACGTGCCACCTAGGGGCCCAAGAACCAGCACACCTGGTGTCTCCATCCCCAGCAAAGGTTGCCTAAGCCTCCACTAACAACCACAGCCTAAGCCACTAAGGAACTTGTGATCACTGCTGACACTGATTATGGATAAAGAAATATGGAGACCACACTACTGTGCCCACCCAGAATCAGAGCGAAAGAAACTCTACCCAACAAATACCGTAAATATGTCTACATGAAAAAGTCATTCTCTATGAAAGACAATCCAAAAACTTAGAAGCAGCAATTATGATACCAGATATACAGATGTAAGGACACAAGAAATGTGAAAAAGAAAACATGACACCTACAAAGGAACACAATAATTCTTCAGTAAAAGATATCAAAGAAAAGGAAATCTATGATATGCTTGAAAAGAAATGTGAAATAATGATCTCAAGGAAACTCAGTGATATACAAGAGAACAGATAGACAATATGAAAAACTCAGAAAAGCAGTTAATGATCTGAATAAATTCAACAAAGAGATATCATAAAAAGAAGCAATAGAGAAATCCTAGAACTGAAGAATTCAATGAACAAAATTAAAAAATATAATTGAGAAGCTTCAACAATAGGCTAGATCATGAAGAAGGAATTTCTGAGTTGAAGGCAGATCTTTTGAAATAACACAGTCAGTCCAAAAAAGGTGAAAATATAACAAGAAAGGATGAAGAAAGCCTAAGTGACATATGGGACATCATAAAGTAAAAAGTATTCAAATATTGAAATTTCCAACAGGAGAAGAAATTTTAAAAGTCAGAGAAAACAGAGGTGGAGCAAGATGCTGGAACAGAAAGCTCCACCGATTGCCCCCATCCTGACAAGGACACCAAGTTAACAACTATCCACACAGAAAAACCCCTTTATGAGAACCAAACGTCAGATGAGCATTCACAGAACTGGGTTTTCACTTCATACTGCGAAAAGGAGCACTGAAGAGAGAGAACAAACTGTCCTGAATCACCAGTGCCACCTCTCCCTGACCCCCAGCAGTGGTGCGTGGTGATAAGAGTCTTTCTGGGTGCTAGGGAAGGGACGATAGAGTTTGGCTCTGTGTCCTTACCCAAATCTCAAATTGTAATTGGGACTGACATCCCCTGAAATAACAGCCTGAGCTGTACCTTGACCTCTTTTAGTCACAGCTGGAGCAGTTGGGATGCAGGGCCCCAAGTCTGCACACTGCAGGGGGGGCCCTGGACCCTGCCCATAAAACCATTTTTTTTCCTCCTAGGCCTCTGGGCCTGATGGGAGGGGCTGCTGTGAAAGTCTCTGAGATCCTCTAGAGACATTTTACCCATCGTCTTGGTGATTAACCTCAGGCTCCTTGTTACTTGTGCAAATTTCTATAGCCTGAATTTCTCCCCAGAATATGGGTTTTTCTTTTCTACCACATCATCAGCCTGCAAATATTGACTCCATGTCTCACATCCAGGTCACGTGGGGATTACGGGAATTACATCTTCAGTTGTAATCCCCATGATCCTCACAGGTCAAGGGAAGAACCTGGTGGGAAGCGACTGGATCATGGGGGCTGTTCTCGTGACAGCGAGTGAGCTCTCATGAGATTTGATGGTTTTATAAGGGGCTCTTCCCTCTCTCCTCTTCATTTTCTCTCTCATCTGCAACCATGTAAGACATGCCTTTTCCTCTTCACTATGATTATCGGTTTCCTGAAGCCTCCCAAGCATGTGGAACTGTGAGTGAATTAAAACTCTTTTCTTTGTAGATTACCCAGTCTCAGGTAACATCTTAACAGCAGTGTGAAAACAGACTCATCTGAGGAAGAATACAGCAACTGTGAGGCATTGAACTCAGTCCTGTCCTGTTAGAGGAGAAAGGAAAATCCAACCAAACTCATCTGATGTTGCCTACAGAGGGAGCATTTAAACCAGCCCTGGCCAGGGGGAATCTCCAATCCCAGAGCTCCGAACCTGAGTGCCCGCAAACCTCACCACCGAGGGCCAAAGTGCTCTTGGTCTCTAAGTAAACTTGAAAGGCAGTCTAGGCCACAACGACTGCAACTCGTAGGCAAGTCCTACAGCTGAACTAGGCCCAGAGACAGTGGACTTAGGGGACATGTGACATACTGAGGCACCAGCTGGGGCAGCCCAGAGAGTGCTGGCATCACCGCTCCCCTAGCCCCAGGGTGCCCAGCACCTGGCTCCAAGAGAGACCCCTTCCTTCTGCTGGAGGAGAGGACGGGGAACAGTGGGGAGGACTTTGTCCTGCCTCTTGGATACCAGCTCAGCCACAGCAGGATAGGGCACAGCAGAGGGATGAGGCCCCCATTTCAGGCCGTAGCTCCCAGATGACATTTGTAGACATACCCTGGGCCGGAAGGGAAGCCGCTGCCTTGAAGGAAAGGACCCAGTCCCGCCAGCATTCATCACCTGCCAACCGCAGAGCCCTTGGGCCCTGAATAACCAGCAGTGACACCCAGTATTACATCGAGGGCCTTGGGTGAGTCTCCGGGACTTGCTGGCTTCAGGTGAGACTCAGCACATAACCGGCTGTGGTAGCTGCAGGGCAAAACTCCTTCTGTTTGAGAAAAGCAGACAGAAAAGTAAAAGGGACTCAGGTACCAACATCTTAGGTACCAAGAACCCCAAGAGTGGGTTCCTGGGGTCCCTCTGATTCCAAGACTTGAGTCTTAGCATTTCTGGGCCTGCCTTGGGCCACAGGGGAGTCCCTCTTCCCTGAAGAGAGAGTCCCAAATCCCTGCAGCGTTCACCACAAGCTGACTTACGAGACCTTGGCTTAAGGGAATGTTGGTGGTAGTCTGGCAAGACTCCATGTGGCCAGGAGTAAAGGTGGCTACGGGGTGAGGCTCCTGTGCCTTTGGCAAAAGGAGGGAAGAGTGAGAAAGAGTGAGTCTTACAGTTTTAGTGCCAGCTCAGTCGTAATATAAAAGAAGACCAGGTAGACTTCTAAGGTTTTTGACGCTAGTCCCTGATTCCCAGACAGCACTTCTGGACCCACCTAGGGCCTGGGCGACCTCATGGCCCTGAAGGGAAGGACATAGGCCTTGCTGGCTTTGCCACCTGCTGATTGTAGAGCCCCAGACCCTTGAGCATACACAGTCAGTAGCCAGGGAGTGGCTACAGTAGGTCTTGGGCAAGACTCAGCACTGTGCTGGCTTCAGGTCTGCATAAAAGCAGAAACATAGAACAATGGAACGGACTAGAAAACCCAGAAACAAATCTACGCACCTATAGTGAACTCATTTTTGATAAAACTGCCAAGAACATAGAAAAGACGGTCTCTTCAATAAATGGTGCTGGGAAAACTGGGTGGCCATGTGCAAAAGAATGAAACTACACCACTATCTCTCGCCATATACAAAAATAAAATCAAATGGATTAAAGACTTAAATCTAAGACCTCAAACTCTAAAACTACTACAAGAAAATATTAAGGAAAATCTCCAGGACACTGGTCTGGGCAAAGATATTTTGAGCAATACCCTATAAACACAGGCAACCAAAGAAAACATGGACAAATGGCATCACATCAAGTTAAGAAGCTTCTGCATAGCAGAGGACACAATCAGCAAAGTGAAGAGACAACCGATGGAATGGGAGAGAATATTTGCAAGCTACCCATCTGACAAAGGGTTAATCACCAGAATATATAAAGAGCTCAAACAAATCTACAGAAAAAACAAATCTAATAAACTGGTCAAAAGATGGACAAAAGATTTGAATAGACATTACTCAATAGACGACATACAAATGGCATACAGACATATGAAAAGGTGTTTAACATCACTGTCAGAGAAATGCAAATCAAAACCATAATGAGGTATCATCTTACCCAAGTTAAAATGGCTAATAATAACAAAGACAAGCAATAACAAAAGCTGGTGAGGATGTGAAGAAAAGGGAACCCTTGTACACTGTTGATGGGAATGTAAATTAATACAACCACTATGGAGAACAGTTTGGAGGTTCCTCAGTAAACTAAAAATAGAACTACCATAGGATCCAGCAATCCTACCGCTGGGTATATACCCAAAACAAAGGAAATCAGTTTATCGAAGAGGTATCTGCACTCCTATGTTTGTTGCAGCACTGTTCACAATAGCTAAGATTTGGAAGCAAACTAAACGTCCACCAACAGATGAATGGATAAAGAAAATGTGGTACATATACACAATGGAGTACTACACAGCCAGAAAAAAATGAGATCCAGCCATTTGTAACAACATGGATGGAAATGAAGGTTATTACATTAAGTGAGATACCAGTCACAGAAAGACAAACATATGCTCTTACTTGTTTGTGGTATCTAAAAATCAAACCAATTGAACTCATGGACAGAGAGAGCAGGAGGCGGCTTCCCAGAGGCTGGGAATAGTAGGTGGTTTACAGGGGAGGTGGGGACAGTGAATGCGCACAACAGAAATAGGAAGAAGGGGTAAGGCCTACTATTTGAGAGCACAATAGGGTGACTATAGTCAATGATAACCTAGCTGTATCTTTTAATTTAACTTTAAAAATGTAATCGGATTGTTTGTAACTCAAAGGATAAATGCTTGAGGGGATGGATACCATATTTTCCTCAACATGCTTATTTCACATTGCATCCCTGTATCAAAACATCTCATCTACCCCATAAATACATGCCCCTACTAGATACCCACCAAATTTTTTTAAGTAAAAGAATTTAAAGTCAGAGAAAACCTATTTAATGAAATAACTGCCAAAACCAAAGGAATTCATCACCACCAGACAAGCTCTAAAAACAATTCTTAGGAGAGTCCTATATCCGGCAACAAAAGGACAATATTTGCCATCATGAAAACACAAAAGTAGAGAACTCACTGATAGGACAGATACACAAATGGGAAAAAGAAGGGAATCAAATGTTATCACTACAGAAAACTACCAAACTGTAAAGGCCAACAATACAAGAGGAAGAGGAGAACAAAGGATTTACAAAACAGAAAACAATTTTTAAAATGGCAGGAATAAGTCCTCTCATATAAATAACCATAAAAGTAAATGGTTTAAATTCCCCCAATTACAAGATTGACTGGATGGGTAGGAACAACAACAACAAGAAGAATCCAGCTATATGCTGCCTGCAAAAAATCTCACTTCAACTGTAAAGACAGATTAAAAGTGAAGGGATGGCAAGGCATGGTGGCTCACGCCTGTAATCCCAGCACTTAGGGAGGCCAAGGCGGGCAGATCATGAAGTCAGGAGATCGAGACCATCCTGGTCAATATGGTGAAACCCTGTCTCTACTAAAAATATAACAATTAGCTGGGCATGGTGGCACATGCCCGTAGTCCCAGCTACTCAGGAAGCTGAGGTCAGAGAATCCCTTGACCCAGGGAGTCGGAGGTTGTGGTGAGCTAAGATTGTGCTACTCCACTCCAGCATGGTGACAGAGTGAGACTCCATCTCAAAAAAGAAGTGAAGGATGAAAAACAATACTCCATGCAAACAGAAGCCAAAGCTGAGCAGGAGTAGCTGTAGTGTATCACACAAAATAGACATTAAGTCAAAAAACAGAAAGACAAAAAAGGTCTTTATATAGTGATAAAAATATCAATTCAGCAAGAGGATATAACCATTGTAAACATATGCACCCAAACTGGAGCATCCAGATATACAAGGCAAATATTATTAGGGCTAAACAGAGAGACCCCAGTACAGTAATAGTTGGGGACTTCAGCACTGGACAGATCATCTAGACAGAAAATCTACAGAAAAATATCACACTTAATCTGCACCACAAAACAAAAGAACCTAGCAGATGTTTACAAAACATATATCCAACAGCTGTAGAATACACTTTCATCTCATCAGTAAATGGAACATTCTCCAAGATAAATGATACATTAGTCCTCTAAACAAGGCTCAACAAATTTTTAGAAATTGAAATCATATCAGGTATCTTTTCAGACTACAATGATATTATTGGGGGAAACCCCACCTCTGATATTCAATGTGGGTTCTTTTCTATTTCCCTAAGCATTGGTTGGTCTGAGAAATAAAGGGAAAGAGTACAACAGAGAGAAATGTTAAAGCTGTGTGTCCAGGGGAGACCTCACATATCGGCAGGTTCTGTGATGCTCTCTGAGCCATAAAACCAACAAGTTTTTATTAGTGATTTTCAAAAGGGGAGGGAGTATACAAATAGGGTGTGGGTCACAGAGATCACATGCTTCACAAGGTAATAAAATATCACAAAGCAAATGGAGGCAGGGTGAAGGCACAGGATCACAGGACAGGATGAAATTAAAATTACTAATGAAGTTTTGTACACACATTGTCATTGATAACATCTTATCAGGAGACAGGGTTTGAGAGCAGACAACTGGTCTTACCAAAATTTATTAGGCAGGAATTTCCTTGTCCTAATAAGCCTGGGAGCACTACTGGAGACTGGGGCTTATTTCACCCCTTCAGCTTCGACCGTAAAAGACAGCCACCCCTAAAGTGGCCATTTCAGAGGCCTACCCTCAGGGGCCATTCTCTTTCTCAGGGATGTTCCTTGCTGAGAAAAACAATTCAGTGATATTTCTCCTATTTGCTTTTGAGAGAAGAGAAATATGGCTCTGTTCTGTCTGGCTCACTGGCAGTCAGAGTTTAAGGTTATCTCCCTTGTTCCCCGATCATTGCTGTTATCCTGTTCTTTTTTCAAGGTGTCCAGGTCTCATATTGTTCAAACACACATGCTCTACAATCTGTATAGTTAACACAATCATCACAGGGTCCTGAGGCGACATTTATCCTCCTCAGGTTACAAAGATGACAGGATTAAGAGATTAAAGACAGGCAAGGGTATTAATCGGGGAAGTGATAAGTGTCCATGAAATCTTCACAATTTATGTTCAGAAACTGCAGTAAAGACAGGTGTAAGAAATTATAAAAGTATTAATTTGGGGAAGTAATAACTGTCCATGAAATCTTCACAATTTATGTTCTTCTGCTGCGGCTTCAGCAGGTCCCTCTGTTTGGGGTCCCTGACTTCCCGCAACAGAAATAAAACTAGAAGTCAATAAAAGAAACTTTGGCTGTACAAATACATGAAAAGTAAACACGCTGCTGAATGACTACTGGGTCAATGAAGAAATTAAGAAGATGATCAAAAACTTTCTTCAAACAAATGAAAATGGAAATACAACATATCAAAATGTATGGGTTACAGCAAAAGTAGTGTTAAGATGGAAGTTTATAGCAATAAACACCTACATAAAAGAGGTATGAAGATTTCAAATTAAAAAGTCTAACAATGTATCTCAAGGAACTAGAAAAACAAGAATAAACCAAAATCAAAATTAGTAGAAGGTAAGAAATAAAGATCCAAACAGATCTAAACAAAATAGAGATTAAAGAACAATACAAAAGATCCATGAAACACAAAGTTGGTTTTTTGAAAAGAAACAAAATTAATAAAGAACTTGCTAGACTAACCAAGAAAGAGAGAAGACTCACATAAGTAAAATCAGAGAAGAAAAAGGGGACATTATACCAGATCCTCCAGAAATTCAAAGCATGATTAGAGACTGTTAGGAACAACTGTATGCCAATGAATTGGAAAACCTAGAAGAAATGGATATTCCCAGTCATACACAAACTACCAAGATTAAACCATGAAGAAAATAGAAAACATGAACAGAACAATAGCAAGTAATGAGATAGAAACAGTAATAAAGTCACCCATCAAAGAAAAGCCTAGGACCTGATGGCTTCACTGCCAAATTCTACCCAAACATTTAAAAAAGAATGAATACCAATTCTACTCACACTGTTCCAAAAAAACTTAGGAGGAGGAAATACTTCCAAACTCATTATATAAAGCCAGCATTACCCTGATACTAAAACTAGACAAAGCCACAACAACAAAAGACTAAAGGCCAATATCACTGATGAGCATAGATGCACTTTTTTTTTCAACAAAATATTGGCAAACCAAATTCAACATTAAAAAGCTCATTCATCATAATCAAGTGGGATGCATCTCAGGGATGGAAGGATGGTTGAACATATGTAGATCAATAAAGGTGATACATTCACAGAACCAATGACAAAACCATATGATCATTTCAATAGATGCTGAAAAAATCTTTCAATAAAATTCAATGTGCCTTCATGATAAGAAATCTTAACCAACTGGGTACGAGGGAAACACATTTCAGAAACTAAGGGCCACATATGACAAACCCCAAGCTAGCATCACACTGAATTGGGAAAAACTGAAAGCCCCTCCTTTACCATGTGGAACAAGACAAGGATGTCTGCTTTCACCACTCTTACTCAACACAGTACTGGAATTCCTAGCCAGAGCAATTAGACAAGGGAAAACATTAAAGGGCATTCAAATTAGAAAGGATGAATTCAAGTTCACAGACAACATAATCTTACATCTAGAACAACCAAAAGACTCCAACAAAAACAAACTGATAAATTCAGTCAAGTCACAAGATACAAAATCAACAGACAAAAATCAGTAGCACTTCTATACACCAACAGCAAACATCTGAAAATAAATAAAGCAATCCCATTTGCAACAGCTACAATAAAATAGCATAAACACCTAGGACTAAACTTAATAAAAGTGAGATAGCTACAATAAAAACTATACAGTACTGATAAAAGAAAGTGAAGATAACATAATAAACTGGAAAGATAGCCCATGAGGATTGGAAGAATACTGTTAAAATGACTGTACTATCCAAAGCAATCTACATTTTCAATGTAATCCATATCAATATATTGATGACATTCTGCACATGAAAAGAAAAAGGCAATCCTGAAATTCATATGGAACAACAAAAGCAATCCTGAACAAAAGGAACAAAGCTGGAGGCATCATATTATCTGACTTCAAAATGTTCTATAAAATTACAATAACCAAAACAAACATGGTACTAGCATAAAAATGGACACGTAGACCAATGGAACACGTGAAAGAACATAGAATCCAATCCACACATTTAGTTAATGGAGTTTCAAGAAAGTCACCAAGAACACACATTGAGAAAGGAAAATCTGGATAGCCCATATGCAAAAGAATGAAACTAGACGCCTACCTCTCCCCATATACAAAAGTTATATCAAAACAGTTTAAATATTTGAATATAAGACCTAAAACCATGAAACTACTGTAAGAAAACATTGGGGAAACACTTTAGGACATTGCGCTGGGCAACTATTTATTGAGCAAGACCTCAAAAGCACAGGCAACCAAAGCAAATATAGAAACATGAGATTATATCAAGCTAGAAAGCTTCTGCACAGCACACAAAATAATCAATGAAGAAACAACCTACAGAATTGAAAAAAATTTGCAAAGTATTCATTAGGCAAGAGATTAATAACCACAATATATAGGAACTCAAACTCAATAGCAGGAAACAACCCAATTAAGAACAGGCAAAAGTCTGATGAATTCATACAAATGGCCAACAGATATATAAAAAAAAGTTCAACAACATTAATGGTCAGGGAAATGCAAATTAAAACCACAATGAGATCATCTGCCCAGTTAAAATGGCTACTCTGAAAAAGTAAGAAAATAAATGCTGGCAAGGATGTGGAGAAAGGGGAAGGCTCACACATTGTTGGTGGAATGTAAATTAGTACAAACACTATGGAGAACAGTAAGGAGGTTCCTCAAGAAACTAAAAACGCAACTACCATATAACCAAACAATCCCAACGCTGGATATAGATCCAAAAGAAAGGAAATCAGAATATCAAAGAGATATCTGCACTCCCACGTTTATTGCTGCGCTATTCAAAATAGCCAAGGCATGGATCAACCTAAGTGTCCATCAATAAGTAAAAAAAAAATTCAATATATTATATATATATATATATACCCACAACTGAGTATTTTTCCTCTATAAAAAGTAATAAAATCCTGTCATTTGCAGCAACATGGATGGAACTGAAAGACATTACATTATGTGAAATATGCCAGGCACACAAAGACATATCTCATGTTCTCACTCATACATGGGAACTAAAAATAAGTTGATTTCATAGATAGTGAATACAATAGTGGTTTTGAGGCTGGAAAGAGTAGTAGGTAGTGGGATGAAAAGGGGTTGGCTAATGCATAAGAGATTACAGCTCAATAGAAGGAGTAAGATCTAGTATTCAGCTGCACAATAGGGCAACTATAGTTAACAATAGTTTACTGTACATTTCAAAATAGCTAGAAGAGAAAATTTAGAATGTTCCCAACATAAAGTTTTGAGGAGATGGATCTCCCAGTTACCCAGATTTGATCATTACACATTGTATGCTGGTATCAAAATCACATATGCCACACAAATATGTACAACTATCGTATATCAATAAAAATGTTTAAAAAGCAATAAAGGGCATTTAACTTGGAAGAAATCGCATTGTCCTCCCTTTGCAGACAACATGACCTTATATATGGAGAAACTAAAAGACTCCACCAAAATACTCTTAGAACTGATATAATATTCAGTAAAGCTGCAAGACACAAAATCAACATGCAAAAATCAGCAGTGTTTCTGTACACCAATAATGAACTACCTGAAACAGAAATCAAGAAAGTAATCCCATTTACAATAGCTACCCAACCCCCCAAAAAAAGACACCTAGGAATAAATTTAACCAAGGAGGTGAAAGGCTTCTGCAATGAGAACTATAAAACATTGATAAAAGAAACTGAAGAGAAGACAAATGGAAAGGCATACCATGCTCATTAATTGGAAGAATCAACATTGCTAAATGATGATACTATCCAAAGCAATCTACAGATTCAATGCAATCCCTATTAAAATATCAATGATATTCTTCAAGAAATAGAGCAAATGATTCCAAAATTAATATGAAAACAAAAAAGACCCCAAACAGCCAAGGCAATACTGAGCAAAAAGAACAAAGCTGGAGGCATCACACTACCTAACTTCAAAATATCCTACAAGGTTATACTAACAGAAAAAACATGGAATTGGTCTAAAAACAGACACACAGACCAGTGGAACAGAATAGAAAACCCACCATTAAATCCACGTATTTATAGGCAACTGATTGTCAACAAAGGCACCAAGAACATACAGTGGAGAAAGGACACCTCTTCAATTATTTGTCATCAGAAAAGTGGATATCCACGTGCAGAAGAATGAAACTAAACCCTTATCTGTCACCACACAGAAAAATCAACCAAAATTAATTAACTACTGTGAGGCTGGAAACTATAATACTAAAAGAAAACATAGCGGACATTGGTCTAGGCAAAGATTTTACGACCAAGACCACAAAAGCACCGGCAACAAAAACAAAAATAGACAAATGAGACTGCATTAAACCAAAATGCTTCTGCAGAGCAGAGGAAACACTCAACAGAGTGAAGACACAACCTGTAAAATGGCAGAAAATATTTGCAAATTTTGCATTCAAAAAGGAACTAATATCCAGAATATACAAGGAACTCAACAGCAAAAATATCACAAATATTCCAATTCAAAAGAGGGCAAAGGATCTAAATAGACATGTATCTAACACATATACAAAAGGCCAATAAAAATGCTTATCACCAACCATCAGGAAAATGCAAATCAAAACCAAAATGAGGTGTCATCTCACCCCAATTAGAATGACTATTACTAAAAAGACAGGAAAAAAAAAATTACCAAATGCTGGCAAGGATGTGGAGAAAACGTACTCTCATACCAGGCTGGTGCAAAAATAATTGTGGCTTTTGCCATTAAAAGTAATAGCTACCCACTCCCAAAAAAAGACACCTAGGAATAAATTTAACCGAGGAAGTGAAAAGCCTCTACAATGAGGCCACTGCCGTTACTTTTAATGGCAAAAACTGCAATTACTTTTGCACCCACCTAATAGTACAGCCATTATGGAAAACAGCATGAGGGGTTCTCAAAAAACTAAAAATAGAACTACCATACAATCTAGTCATTACAGTACTGGGTAGTTATCCAAAGGATAGAAAATCAATACATCAAAGGGATACCTGCAGCCCCATGTTTACTATAGCAGCGCTATTCACAAAAACCAATATAGGAAATCAGCCTATGTGTCCATCAATGAAAAAATGGATAAAGAAAATGTGGCATATATACACAATGGAATATTATTCAGCCATGGAAAAGAATGACATTCTGTCATTCATGGCAACATGGATGGGCCTAGAGGACGCTATGTTAAGCAAAATGAGTCAGGAGCAGAAAGATAAAATGCTCCATGTTCTCACTCATATGTGGGAACAAAATAAATTGATCTCATGGAAGTAGAGAGCAGAATTGTGGGTACTAGAGGCTAAGAAGGTGGGGAGAGGTTGGTTAATGAACACAAACTTAGGAAGAACGAATCTGCTCATCTGTAGCACTGCAGGGGAGATATGGTTCACTTTAATTTATTGTCTATTCTCAAAATGCTAAAAGAAGATTTTGAATGTTCACAACACAAAGAAATGATAAATATATGAGGTGACATGCTAATTACCCTGATACGATACTACACATAGTATACACACAATTATCACTCTGTATCCCACAAATACGTGCAAGTATTATGTGTCAACTAAAAACAAAAGGAAAAAACTATAGGGATAAAAAACATCAGTGGTTAGCAGGGGCTGGGGTAGGGGTGGTAGGGTTGACTATAAAGGGACATGAGGACCCTTTGTTGGGAAATGAAACCATTCTGTATCTTGATTTTGATGGCAGTTTCATGACTGCATTTGTTGGAATCATAGAACTGTCTCACTAAGTAGGGTAAATTTTTTGCATGTAAATTGTACCTCAACAAACCTCATTGTATTTTAAAAAAATATTTTTAAAGGAATAAAATAGGTAAAACTTGGTATATGTTGTTTACTGAGCAATAACTTGTCAATCATAACGTAATTCAACCTGCTTACTACATATGTTCTACTAGCACTCTGTCCTTCACCATCCTTTTAATTACATGTTTAATGCCTACATTCCCACTTGACTCTAAATTCCATAGATCCTTGCCTTTGGTTAAATCTCAGCTTGGTGGGTGACAAAAGTTCCAGGAAACAAAATATATGCAGTTTGATGAGTTACCTTATGTATCTGTTTCCTACCACGTACTGAGGGTCATTACTTTTGGGTTTATGAAACCAAGGCGGAGTTCTCTGAAGATCATTGAGATTTTGCCATGGAGGTGTTTCAATCTGGTTCCATACTACATACCTTGTCCTGGGTTTGGCAACGGAAACAGTCACATTCAAAGCAGTACTGGTCCCTCAGCTGCTTCCGGCGCTCCTCGCTGGTCATCAGCATATCCAGGTAGCAGATGGTGAGCTGTGCAGGCCAGAGAGAGGGAAGCGTTGACACATCTGCTGTGCTCATTTCTTTAACAAATGGCTATTATTATTGCTAATTACTGGAGTAAAACTTGTTTTTACTATAAACCAGAAATGTAAGAGAGAAGGTACCACTCATAGTTTCTCTACCCAAATAATCCCATGTAAATTTTTAATCTACGTCCCTTCAGTCTTTGTTATGTGGTAAGTACATATGGATCATATATTTAAAGAATGGGGCTTATGATCTCTACCCACCTTTGTATCTTACTTTTTTTTTTCACTACAGTAAAATATCAAAAGCTGCTGTATGTTTGGTATTACTAAGGTTTGCTAATAAATTCTATAACCATTAGCAATCAGAGAAGCCAAATTAATCCTGGCAACCAAAAGGGTGGCAGATGACACAGCCAGATTGCTCTTAAATTCTAACCAATTCTATAACTGCTTCATGGAATTTAAGGTCATCCAAATTTGGTATCTTTGAAAGAGAAAACAGTTCTCTTACTTGTAACTAGGTTTTAAAAAAAGGTGGAATAATTTCCAAATAGGGGAGAGTTTAACTTGAGAGTAGCAGCACTGACGGAAGCATTTAAACTGACTGCCTTACACCCTTTCGGAGTAACATCCCCTGCCTCGGATGGTGTCAGGTTATGAATGAGAGGATATATTTAAAGGACTCCTCAGACACTCTCTGACGCTGAGTTCCCTTTAAGTCACTGGTCTTTAGACAACATTATAATGCTTAAAGCATTTTGCACTTGATTCGATCTCTTCTGAAAGTCTAATTCAAAATCCGGAAAACAGAATGCTTGATCTTCCCGTCAACCTGTTCCATTTCGGCTGGAACATTCCCACTCTCAGTTGACAGTAACTCATCTTCTGTCTTATCCAAGTTGAAGCCTCAGAGTTATCCTTGACTTCACTCTTTCCTTTACACCTACCATCCAATCCGCCAGGAAATTCTGCGGCCTCTACCTTAAAAATTACCCATAATCAACCACTTTTTACCTTTTCCAATGCTACCACCCTGGTCAGAGCCATCATTACCTCTTACCTGTAAAAGGTGATAGTCTCACAACTGGTCTCCCTGATTCTTTCTCTAGGCCCCCTGCACTCCACCCCCTAGCCAGAGTGGTTCACTTAAAATATGTCAGATGACATGTTCTGTTTGAAACATCACAACACTTCCCAACTTTGCCTGAGTAAAGGCAAGTAACTCCCCAAGTGCAACTAACTCCCCAACTAACTAAAGGCAACTAACTCCCCAAGTGCAACTAACTCCCCAACTAAAGGCAACTAACTCCCCAAGTGCAACTCAAAGTATGGGCCCTGCATCGGTGCTAGTGCACACTGTGGGTTACCAGTCCATGATGAAATGAGTAAAGAAACCAAGTCAATATTTAGAAATGTTTCTTACTAATTTGGTAAGGGTAATTTTAGGTGACTCTAACAACAAAACACTGGGCTTTTTTTCTTTTTTTTTAAAGACAGGGTCTCACTCTGCCACCAAGGCGGGTACGCAGTGGCATGATCACAACTCACTGCAGCCTCAACCTCCTGGACTTGGGTGATCACCCCCCTCGGCTTCCCAGGTAGCTGGGACTACAGGCGTGCACCACCACACTGGCTAATTTTCTGTCTTTCTTGTAGAGATGGAAGTTTTGCCATGTTACCCAGGATGGTCTTGAACTCCTGGGCTCAAGCAATCCTCCCTCCTTGACTTCCCATGGGATTACAGGCATGAGCCACTGCACCCAGCCGTTTTATTTTATGTTCTCTAAATTTTATTTTTCTAGTATTTTCACTAGATTTTATAAAAACACTGGTCTGTAACAGACTAGGAAGGAGAAGAAACATGGTCCTTCATTGTAGGTGGTTAGAGAAGCAATGGCTTCACCTAATCCCACCTGTTCCCTCTCATTTCCCACCTCCCCTGTTGCTGCTCCACCAGACTGGCCTCCCGTCTGGCTCCACACACACTCCTACCTCAAGGCCCGTGCACTGGCTGTTCCCTCTGCCCTTCCACCCTGTCTACTGTGTCAACCTCATCGTCTTTGAGTTTCAGTCAAATCCCACTTTCTCATTCAGGTCTAACCTCAGTGCCCTATTAAAGGTAACAACCCAATTCCCTTCCCTTCTCTAGTTTTTTCTTTTCCTGTATCATGTATCAGCTTGTACCATACTGTATAAATTACTTCTTTGCTTTTAAAAGTAGAAAGTAATCATGGGGGTATGTGTGGTGGGGGAAGAAGTGAAGACTTTAGGAGAGCAAGAAGGCAGGATCATCCACTGAAGGAGATGCAAAAAACTCCCCAGAGCGAAAAACTCCATGTGGTTTTTCTTATACTTAAAGCATCTCATGTCTACAAAGCATGATCTTACTTGTTTGAAATCATGGTGGGGCAGAGGCAGCCATCCTGTTTGGCAGACAACGAAGCTTTGGGGAGGACTCTCTAAAGCCGTCGGGGTGATGGTGGATGGCTGGGCTGGCCTGTGAAATCCACCATGGCCATCATCGTCACCAAGGGGACAGGAGCCACAGCCCGATCTGGCTGGCTGGCTGGCTCTCCACAGATTCTTCACATTATCAACCATAACACGCTGCTCCACACACAGAAACAAGAGTATCTGCCCCGAAGAGATGCAGATGATGATGTTACTGAGTATCTACTGTTTGTGGTGAGGCAGCGTTGCACAGTAAAAACTAGCAAAGGTCTTGGGTTCAGGTACCACCGAAGATTGCACCCAGATCTCTTGATTTAAGTCTGATGCTCTTTTTCCTTTAACATGGCTGCTTCTCATACTTGGCGGGGAGAGAGGGCTGTACAAGAAGCTGGCATCTCCTAAGGCATTTCTGTAGCACCCTCAAACCTAAAATACTCACACCTGTGTTAGGGAATGTTCAGCGGCAACTGAGATCCTTCAGCTGAGACAACAGCCACTTGAGATTTTCTCCATGTTTCTCTGGCTTCATGATCTGAAGCCAGGGTTGCCTCTGAGGCACAGAGGGTCACCACACCAGGCAAGTTCCTCTCGTTTCTAATGAATGCTATGTTCCAAATTCCAAATAACCTATTTCCAAGCACACTTTTTGAAACAGCCTATGAGTTAGTCTGGGACAATAGATACATTCATCTTATCCTAGCAGGCTCTGTGGGTCCCAGTGTCCTTATAGGAGGTGAGGGAGCACATGAGTCCATCCCTATGTCCCCTCTTGGGTTGACTCTAGGACACTAATTCTGAACCCAGCCCAATGGCTCTTAGTCATCAACTCCCATTATCCGAGCAGGTAAGTGGACAGTAGTTATTGGGTGATTACCGTGTGCCCAGTGTGAAGCCACTAACTCCAGGGCCTGTCACACCACAAAAAAACGTGCTTGACTAACCCAAGACTTTATTACAAGGGCCAAAACTCACGAGAGATCTTGTCAGGCAGTGAATGGGCAACAGGAGACTAGTTATTTCATTTAACCCCAATAAACTGACTCTTAAAGCCTCTCTCGGCATACTGTAACTGCCTGAACTATTACCTGGACTATGCAATGGTTTTCTAACTGGCTTCCCCGCCGCCTTCAGCGTACCTTTCATCTCCTAAACTGCTTTGACAGGGATCTTCCTAAAACGCCCATGTGATCACGTCATTTCTCTGCATGAAAACTTTCGATGGTTTCTCACTGCCTATGAATAAAGACACAGGAGGCTTTCCCTCAGCTGATTTTCTGTCTGCCTTTCTAGTCTCTATGTCTCTCCCTGAACCCCAGCCTGGCACAGTTATGTACACTGCTAGACCTCTGAAACAATGAACACCATGCCAACACGTGTCTGGGCATCACTGCCTAAGTGAGCCTCTCCTCCACACTCAGCTTACTGAGAGCCTCCATCCTCCAGGCTTGGCTCAAATACACCTCTTCCTAAGGCGACTGCCCCATTACCTCAGAGAAAGTGGCCCATTTTTGTGTTTCTTTTATGCCAATGAAGTCTGCAGAATATCTGGTTATCAACGGTGAAGGGCTTAATGGCAAAAATATTTTATTCATATTTTTGGAAAAAACAGCCAGATTAGTAACTGGTAATGACAGCTAAAATCATGTTATTAGCCAAAGATAAAAACTTTTATTAAAGACTCATTGACTCACCAGTTGTAATGGAATATCTGCTTAGTAAATGCAGGGCTCATTTAGAGGGAACATATATATGAAACTTGGCCATTGATCAGTAGACACCTTAATGGCACCGAACAAAACTGCATTAAAATATTAATGCCATTGACCACTGCTTTGCCATTTTAGTGCAGCTCTTATAGAAAATGCAGTAAATCATGTCTGACATTAGAGTAATATAATGAAGGAGATTTTCTAGATCTTGAACACACAGTTTACATTAAAATCTCAAGACAAAATGAACTCCTTTTCCATGAAACCATCTTTTCAATGTCTACAACTGAGTGGATAAGATAAGCAAGTTAAGGCCCGGCGCCATGGCTCACACCTGTAATCCCAGCACTTTGGGAGGCCGAGGTGGGGGCATCACGAGGTCAGGAGATCAAGACCATCCTGGCTAACATGGTGAAACCCCGTCTCTACTAAAAATACAAAAAATTAGCCAGGCATGGTGGCAGGCACCTGTAGTCCCAGCTACTTGGGAGGCTGAGGCAGGAGAATGGCGTGAACCCGGGAGGCAGAGCTTGCAGTGAGCCGAGATAGTGCCACTGCACTCCAGCCTGGGCGATAGAGCAAGACTTCCCCTCCAAGAAAAAAAGAAAAAAAACCAAGTTAAATTTAGACCTTGCTTCGTTTCTAGAATTCCGTGATCACAGTTACAAATGTTTCTGTTAATACTGGCTCTGAACTGGAAAAAAGCCTGAAAAATATAACCTCTTTTTAAAGTCAAACCAGAGTATCATTGTGTCTCTTCTTGTATCACAAATCCTGCTGATTTTACCTTCTAAATATTATATTCTTCAGATACCCTATCACAAGCCACCACTGAGCTCCCCCTGACTTCAGGCTACCAATGTTATCTCTTCCCTGGATTATTACATCGCCCTGACCCTCATTCTCCCAACCTTGCCTACACATAGAAAAGCAGTCATACAAAAATAGGCAATGGGGAAAGGACATCCTACTGAATAAATGGTGCTGGGACGGCTGGCTAGCTATATGCAGAAGACACCTACCTTGCACCATATACAAAAATTCAAAGATTAAAAATTTAAATTTAAGACCACAAACTTTATGAACCCTACAAGAAAACCTAAGAAACACCATTCTGGACATCAGCTTTCGGAAAGAATGTATGACTAAGTCTTCAACAGCAATTGCAACAGAAACAAAAATTGACACGTGGGACCTAAAGAGTTTCTGCACAGCAAGAGAAACTACCAACAAAGTAAACAAACAACCTACAGCATGGGAGAAAATACTCACAAACTATGCATCTGACAAAGGTCTAATATCCAGAATCTATAAGGAATTTAAGCAATTCAACAAACAAATAACCCAATTAAAAAGTGGGCCAAAGATATGAGTAGACACATTTCAGAAGATGACATACCAGCAGCCAACAAACATGTTTTTTAAATGCTCCGCATCACTAATCAGAGAAATGCATATCAAAACCACAGTAAGATACCATCTTACAACAGTCAGAATGGCTACTACTAAAAAGTCCAAAAATAACAAATGTTTGTGAGGCTGTGGAGAAAAGGGAACACTTACACACTACTGGCGGGAATGTAAATTAGTTAAGCCACTGTGGAAAGCAGTTTGGAGAGGAGCTCAGAACTACCATTTGAGCCAACAATCCCATTACTGGGTATATACCCAAAGAAAATAAGTCATTCTACCAAAAACACCCATGCACTCACATGTTCATCACAGTACTATTCACAATAGCAAAGAAATAGAATCAACCAAAGTGCCCATCAACAGTGCACTAAAAAATGTGATACATATTCACCACGGAATAGTATGCAGCCATGAAAAAGAATGGCATCATGTCCTTTGTGGCAACATGAATGCAGGTAGAGGCCATTCTCCTAAGCCAATCAATGCAGAAATAGAAAACCAAACACAGCAATTATAGATTTCTCATAAATTGTGGAAACAAATATTTACAGAATCTATCAAACCACACACCCAATGTTCTCACTTTGAAGTGGGAACTAAACATTTGGTACTCATGGACAAAAAGATGGCAGTGACAGACACTGGCACTACTAGAGAGGGAGGTAGGGCAAGGGGTGAAACACTGCTGGGTACTATGCTCACTACGGCAGTAATGGATCCATCATACCGTGAAGCTCATATCATGCAATACACCCACGCAGCACACCTGCGCATGTGTCCCCGAATCTAAAACACAAGTTGAAATTATTTTTAAAAAAATCAATTAGGTTACTAAAGCATTCTTTTGGTTTAATTCAAAAGGTAAATGAAATAATTATATTTCTTTTACACTTATCCATTCTTAAGAATGGGATAGGGACTTTTATAATGAATTTAACGGTGAAATCACAACTTAGTAATTTATTGAATATAATAAAACCTTGCTAAAAGTAGTTTTATCATCTTAAGCCAAAAACAAAAATCAAACTTTTATGGATTTGTATTCAACAGCCTAAACCTGAAAGCACCTGCTCATTGCAGACTTCAAGGTACCTTTATGTAAAGTGAAACTGGTCATAACACTTTCAGCTTCAATTTCAGAGGAGCATGCGTTAGAACAAAGACTGCTCATAGAAAATGTGAATTTAAGGACGGAAAATCATCTGTGTGGATGTCATCATGGACCAACACTTCTACACACCAACCAAATGTTATTCAACAGTTTTAGCGATCTTTCTTGCCAAGTCCAAACATCAGCCAGACCACCTCCACCAAAGACCAATTCTTCTGCTTTGATACGTGAGATGAGATCTATTTACTATACTTTTGATAGATTCACTAAATATTTGTTTCCACAATTTATGAGAAATCTATAATGTTATGTAATTTTTTTGACACTCACCATCTGAGCTCTACTTTTCCCTTCAGGAAACTCTAATCATAAATGGAAGAAGAAAATCACTATTTATTAAGTGTCATGTGCTGGGCACTGTCCTAGATAAATAATTTGTGACTTTGATCCTGAGAATGAAGCTTTACTAACCCCTTGAACACTGCGTAGTGGTAAGTGTAGCACTGAACAAGTGATTTCTCAGTTTAAACCTTACATTTTCTTCCACAAAATAAAAAAAAATGAATATGAATATGTAACATTATCTGAGTTTTCTAAGATTCCAAAGATGGTACAGACTACTTAGGTCTTACTCAATTTTGTAGTCCTTGGGTTTTGTTTTCTGTTTTTACCTATTAGACGTCATCTATTGCTTCCTAAATTGAATCACCCTATAAATGCCCCCAGCATCATAGCCATGGTTGTATATACAAGAAGTGAACGAAAGGCAAAGGAAACATCACATTTCAATCATACAGGTTCAATGACTTGAGAAAAACTCACACTACAGCAACAGTGACTGAGGCAAAATTGAAGGTACACTGAGTAAAAGGTTTAATTTGTGATATCCCAAATCTAACTCAGCAGTTAGCAGAATTGTGTGGAGTTTTAAAAACTGTTTTCTTTAAATGTTCTATGTATAGTACGTACAATAAAAAAACAGTAACATTTGTAAACATGCAGGAAACAAAAAAAAGAATATCTGGCCACACATTTCCTTTGCTGAAACCCTTCAATAATATCCCATTGCCCATCCTTCTTCCTTCCACAAATATTTACTGGGCGCCTCCTATAAACCAGACAATGTTATGAAACCTTCAGCTAAACCAAGGTCTGTAATGAGGCCCCCAGGGGTTTGTCAGTCTGATCCCTACACATTCCCTCAACTTCGGGTCACATCTAAATTCTTCAGTCTATTGATGAGAAATGCTTCTTGCTCCTTGAACTTACCATTCTGTCCCTGGCCTCTGTGTCTCTGTCTACAATGCCTTTTCCAGCCTCATCCAACTCTAACACCATGGATCCTTTCACAGTCTAGGAGTCAGTTCTCTGGAAACATCCCTTAACCACTCTCCACTCCCTCCCCTTACTAATCACTTGGGTGCCCCGGCTCTGAGCTTCTATAATATAAGCCCTGTGCCCGTTTACACCACTGTGCATCTTAATTCTATTATTGTTTATTGTATCAGTTTCCTCAACTATACCTTGAACTCTTGAAGGCAGGGCTGGGTCTTAATAATCTTTGTATTAGAGAAGGTTTCTAAAACTGCTACCCAACTCCTGACATCGAGTAAACATGCAGTGAATTTGTTTAATGGTTTAACAAATAAGATGACTAAGAGAAGAAACAGACTGTCTTAATCCCAAAAGACATCAGATTAACACTGACATTAGGGACACTAATGCGTTCACCTTCTGTCAATCACAGTTCTCCCAGTTGATATGGCTCCAGAGAATGCTGGCGCCAATGGCATTATTCATACCAGCTACAAGTTATTTTAACCACAACTCCCGTAAGACTGCTTTGGACTACCCAGCTTTCCTCCCTGATTCATGTTTTATAAAACTATCAGACCAAATGAATTTCATATTTCAGATAATGTTGAAAAGGTAGCCAACAGCAATCCAGTCAAGTGAGCCATGACTTACATGATATTACACATCTCTCTCTAGGAGGTGGCTGAATGGGGAGACAAAAATCCAAACTCAAAAAAAAAAAAAAGGCCCAATAACTCAGCATTACAATGGAGAGCCTTAAACAGCAAAGTATTATACACGTTGCTGGATGCAAGGAAACTCTAAAAGAGGGTCCAAAGGATGGATTTATATGGAGAGAAACAAGGAGTAAGAAATTTCCATGGCAACTTCTGTTATCATAGACCTTGGGCAATTTTCCAGCTCTCCTTGTGTGAGGTTTGAAATGCTCCCATCTTAAACTGGCAGTAGACTAGCTTTCATATTCCCTTCCTTTCAGGAGCCATGGGATACCCCTAAGGACTGCCAGTTATTTACAAATGTTTGAGATTCTATTCCAGCTTTTTTTTTTTTTTTTTTTTTTGGGCCGGGGTTTCACTCTTGTTGCCCAGGCTAGAGTGCAGTAGTGTGATCTTGGCTCACTGCAACCTCTGCCTCCCGGGTTCAAGTGATTCTCCTGCCTCAGCCTCCTGAGTAGCTGGGATTATGGGCGTGCGCCACCATGCCTGGCTAATTTTTTTATATTTTTACTAGAGACGGGGTTTCATCATGTTGGCCAGGCTGAATGCAAACTCCTGACCTCAAGTGATCCACCTGCCTTGGCCTCCCAAAGTGCTGGGATTACAGGCATGAGCCACGGTGCCCAGCCCTATTCCAACTCTTATTTTGTCTTTAAGAAGTCTTGTTAATTTACTCAACAAATGTAGACTGAGGAACTTCTGCCTCGTTGCTGTTGAGTCTTCCATTGTGAAGCCTATATTCTGACACACAGACCCCAAATAGCTCATATTAAAACTGTGGTGCCCTAATGAACACGAAAACCAAGTGCAAAGTTCATGATAGGAAATTATCAACATGCCTAAAGTTTTTTCCCAAGGAATTTTAACTTAAAAAAAATTAATACATAATATTTATACATATTTATGGTGTTCAGGTACCATTTTGTTACATGCATAGGATGTGTAATGATCAAGTCATGGTATTTGGGTTATCCATTACCTCAAGTATTTACCATTTTTGTGTGTTAGGAACCCAAAATGTCTAGATTTATTCCTTCATTAATTTAAAGTTAATATTTGTACAACAAATAGGAATTATCCTGCCTAATCAATGCCTCAAAATGTCTCTTCTCATGGCTCTCCCTCTCCTCTACCTCTGCTCCAAGGGGTCAGTTTGAAAGGCATAGGACATATTTTAGTTGTTGGGGGATGGCTACAGGCATTAGTTAAGCACATGCCAAGGATGCAAGTCTTCTCTAATGATGCAACAATCCCACACAATGAACTGTCCCATTCAAAATGGCAATAGTGTCCCCACAAGAAATACCGCTGGTCATGAGAGTAAGCTCAATATAATAGAGAGTCAATTCAACAAAAAGTTTTCAAATGCCTCCTGGGTACAAGGCAAAGTGCTAAGAGATACAGAAATCAGACACAATTGTCTATCCTCATAAAGCTCATAAATACAGAGGTCTCCAAAAGAGCCATAATAACGTGCCAAAGATGTATTAATAACCACTGTAAGGGAGAACTTCCTTCTAACACGGGAAATCAGGGAAAGAGTCATAGACAAGATGGTGATTGAAAGGTATCTTAGTCCTTTTTCTGTTGTTTTAACAGAATACCACAGACTGGGTACTTTATACATACATTTCTCAGTTCTGGAGGCTGGGAAGCACGATGCCAAGAGCACGGCACCGGCATCTGGGGAGGGCCTTCTTGCTGCCTGATCACAAGAGGAGGTGGCAGGAGTGTCCTCTATCTTATAAAGCCACCAATCCCATCATGGGGTTCCCACCCTGATAACCTTATTTAATCCAAATTACGTCCCAAAGACTCCACCTCCACAAACCATTAACAAGAATTTGGGGATAAAGTTTTCAACAGATGGAATCTGGGGGACACATTTAAATCATAACAAAGGGTCTCGAAGGGCGCATAATAAGACAGATAGCCATAGTGGACAGAGAGGACGATGAATCAGGGGAAACATTGTTCAGCAAGACCTACAAAATGGAATGCAGAAACGTTTATTAACAAGCTGGTATATATGAAGGACTTGTGGGGAGGACCTTCTTTTTGTTGAGAAGATGTCTTGCTAAGTACCACAGGGGAAAATATGTGAGTCTGAAGGGCTTTACACTGAGTGGAAATGTCTCGTATTAGGCAAGAGGAAGGATTTGCTTGTTGCTCCAGAGATGGAAAGAGAAAGATGTGAAAACGTGAAAGCAGCATCAAAAGACAAAGTGTTTTATTCAACCAAGTGAAAAGCAACCATGGGAGAATGACTGGCAGCCGAGCCTAGGAAAATATAAGAAACTTTCTTTGCTGTTTCTGAAAATTCCAACCAGTTCTAATTGCTTTTGTCAAGTTACTTGGTTAATTGCAAAAACATCATCATCATCGACAACAGGAGCAGCCACTCTTCAGCCCCCACATGAATATTGCTGAAAATAGTGGTTTCATCTCTTACCTGCCTTGAAGTTCTTTGTGGCCCCAGCAAAAAAGAAAAAAGAAAAAACCAAATTCTCCATCTCACTGACATATATCCCAGTATACTTCATTCACTGGTCCTAAAATCTAGAAATTTAGCAAGTAGTTGTGTAAGAAGTGGTTTATTCTACTGAAAATCAGTTTGGGGAGAATCTGGTCAAAGCCAAATCCTTGTCTACATAAAATATGGTACCTCTGAGTTTAGGTTTTATTGGCTGAGTGCTGCATAAATGCAATAAAAGTTTTCGATACTGTTTTCCTTGCAATAAATATCCACTTTAGCAAATTGGAAAGGAGAAGGAAGTGGGGTTCTGGAAAGTGTAAATATCTGTAACTCAGAACTCAGCCCAGGTAGTCACTGTGCAAACCAGTGCAGCCTTAGGTTCAGAGCCCTGGAGCAGACTGTGTGCAGCTGCCTTGTGAGAAGGTGCTTCACAGAAGAGGCTGCTGCACAGTCTATCAAACTGGAGGGTCGAGGCCAGTTCGCTGCTGCAGGTCATGCTCCCTGTCCTCCATTCCCTTTGCACCTTGGCTGGAATGATCACCCGGAGATGCCAGTTTGTAAAGTCCCAGTGTCACCCTGAGACAGTAGAAGCTGTTTGCTTTATTAGCACAAAGTGAACATGCAGAATTACCTTCAAAATGTAGCCAGTGGCCTTTCGGGTAAAGAAGTCCTGGACACCCCACTCACAAGCTGGGATGCCCTCCCTGCCCACGGAAGGATGAGAGGCTGCTCAGCTGTTGCCACCGAGGGGATTTAATGACTTCCCTATGTGTGCACAAAACACACACCCTCTGTCACACACAAACACCTGTCTCTCTCACACACAGGACAGGAACATTCATCATCCAGAAATACGGTGACCTCTCCCCTAAAAAATTAGCCCATTTGTGATTTGGGAGAAGAAAGGACAGGCTGCTGGGGACAGCTGACTGCACTGTGAGTGCCCTCAGTGGCAGAAGGACAATGAAAAGCTGTCCCCTCAGGCACAATCGGTTTTAGGGACGGGCCGAGCTGAGAGGGTCTTTCATAGGACAGAAGACCAGGGTTGGAAGCATGAGTTTCCTTACCTCCTCTCCCACCTCGATGTCCCGGATGGCTCGCAGTAAGAGGTGGGGCCCATTGAACACAATGGAACAGTTGGGGTCACAGCTGTGATTGAGCAAAGAGATACTGGAAGAAAAAGGGGGAGACTGTCACAGCTCAGCAGGTAGAGTCGAACAACTCAATCTAACAAATGCAGTGAGTAAAAGATACCTTCCTTTGGGGGCAGGAGCAAGCAGGGTTGACAGGACGCCAGGGACTCAGTATTCAGGGTACATTCACAGAAATGTCACTCGCACACTTCCTAGGAAGTGCAATTCTCCCCAAGATGCAGGCTAATTAGGGAATTCTATCATTTAATAATTAAAAAATTTTCTGAGTCCTTTTTGGGGACTGGGGCATAGTTGACTGATTAGATAACAGTCAATAAGGCAGCCAAACATGGTCAGAAAAAACCTGACTCAGAAAGAAATACTTAGAGGGCTGGGTGCGGTGGCTCACGTCTGTAATCCCAGCACTTTGGGAAGCCGAGGTGGGTGCATCATTTGAGGTCAGCAGTTTGAGACCAGCCTGATTAAACATGGTGAAACCCTGTCCCTACTAAAAATACAAAAAAATTAGCTGGGTGTGGTGGCGCATGCCTGTAGTCCCAGCTACTCAGGAGGCTGAGGCAGGAGAATCACTTGAACCCAGGAGGTGGAGGTTGTAGTGAGCCGAGATGACACCACTGCACTCCAGCCTGGGTGACAGAGTGAGACTCCATCTCAAAAAAAAAAAAAAAGAAAGAAAGAAAGAAAAAAAGAAAAGAAAAAGAAAAAGAAAAAGAAATACTCTCAGACATAATGGGATGCAGCAGCCAAGATACCACTGACCTTTCCCATAGGATCTCATTTGTTGAGCTCCTTTGGAGAAATGGTGGCCTTTGCTAGAACATCCACATTGAAGAATAATTAGGAGTATTTGCTCTTAAATACAGAGCTGATGTTATTTTGTCAACTACATCCTGATGCATCCTGGGCCACGGTCCAGTCATTTGGTTACCTTGGAGGTATATTTCTTACCATCTGGGAAACAAACTGGATTTAAGCTGCTATGAGAAATTGACAATAACTAGAATGAGCACTTATATGTAGAAACACTTTCTTGCATTTGAGCGTTTTCATCACATTTCATCCTCACAACGATCTTATAAAGATCATTTACAGGGAAAGAGGCTGCTACACAGAAATTCAATGGCTTGCCCAGGGACATACAACTAGTAAGTGGTGATGGAATTTGGAGCAGGGGCCGGAACTCAGAGCCCACGCTTTGAATCATCCTATGCTACTGCCTTTTGAGAATCACCTACCAGTAGACCTACGGTTAATCACAAGGGTGAGAAATAAGAAAAAAGGCTGAATTCTTAGGTTCACAATTATTCGAAAGTCTAAATTTGCATTTGGACTCTTATGGCATAAAAACAAAATGAAACTGGGCGTGACTATAGTGCTTGTGCGAAGACAGTTTCATAGCTCCGTGGGAAGGTTCAGCTCAGCAACAGCTGGAGAGCACGTTCAGGGGCCAAAGCCTCAGAGTTTTCCTGCCCCCCTGAGTGAAGGGGCTCAGAATATGCCAACGCAAAAGACAGAATTAACCCAACTGATGCGTACGGCAAATCCAGTGAAATAATCCCGTGCTTCAGCTCAGGAAACTGGGGAATAACCAAAAATCAGCCTGATGGTTAATTAGCACCCACGGTCCTCAACTTCTTCACCCAAAGTCCCCCTGAGAATAAGAATTTAGTTCTGAGATCTGCCCTTTTGTTAATACCACAGCATATAATGTGGGATTATAAAATTGTTTTCTTTAAACTTAACATTTTCCTTTTTTTTTTTTTTTTTTTTTTTGGTAATTTATTGCTAAATTTTAAGCTTGGCTCTTGAACATGCCGCTGAAGCTGCCTTTCTAACTGCCTCTAAAGGGCTGGGGATTTGGGTGGGAATGAAAGTGTGTCTTCCAGTAAATGAAGCACCATACACCATACCTAGGATACAGGCCGACACCAACTTCCTGCATCTCGGCATTGCAGATGGTGAAAGAGTTGCAGATCACCTGTAAAAACGAGGGGGAAAACCATCAATATTACCAGAGTCACTTAAGAAACTTCATAGCCGAGAGAATGAAACTTTTCAAAATCAAATGTAGGAGCATCTTAGTAGTTGCATAAGAAAGATCCAAGCCAATCATGGATGCTCTTTGATTTACAACAGAAGTTAATTGGGATATACTCCCCCTAATAATATGAGGTGGTTAAGTGCAGAAATACCAACCTCCTGGGGAAAAAAAAAAAAAAAAAAAACAGACTTAAACCAACACAAAACCATTAATTTCAGTCTCATTATCCGCTAAACCCAAAGTTACAGTTACATGAAATGTTCAAAATTCAGAATACAAATAAGCTATTTATTGAAAACCAGACTCCTACAGTATCATGATTTTTTCACTCAAACTGCATGCAGTTTCTAAATGCCACTGTGTATCTGCTGAGTAATGGCAACTTGTCTCTTACTCCCCAAAAAGCAAAGTATCAGCCGCGTGGTGGCTCACGCCTGTAATCCCAGCACTTTGGGAGGATAAGGCGGGCAGATCACAAGGTCAGGAGATCAAGACCATCCTGGCTAACACAGTGAAACCCCGTCTCTACTAAAAATACAAAATATTAGCCGGGGGTGGTGGCGGTGCCTGTGGTCCCAGCTACTCAGGAGGCTGAGGCAGGAGAATAGCGTGAACCTGGGAGGCGGAGCTTGCAGTGAGCCAAGATCATGCCACTGCACTCCAGCCTGGGCGACAGAGCGAGACTCCGTCTCAAAAAAAAAAAAAAAAGCGAAATATCCCGAGTGAGCCTGTAACGCGATACACGTTGGTGAAGACCACAGGGAACACCAGAGGTCACTTAGTCAAGCCGTGGCATTTACTAGGAGTCCCATCACTGGGTATACGACACAGTCCTATGTCTTACGCGGAGACAGAGCAAAAGCAGTAAAAGACACAACCACTGTGCTCAAGGAACTTAAAAACCTCGTTTGTGAAAGAAGGTTGATGTATGAGGTCACACAGAACCACGGAAAGAGCACTGGACCAGACTCAGGAAATCTAGATCCTGGCTATAATCGCCCCTTCAGACAGGTGTGAGGAAAAGAGCAGTGAAGAACAAAACCAAACTCCCTGCCCCTGTGGAGCTCAAGTTCTAGTTGAATAGACAGATTAAAAAAAAAAAAAAACCCAATGATAGAAAAATGTCACTTGTAGATAAATGCCAAGGAGAGAAACAAGGTCCTTGCAGAGAACAAAAGTTGTCAAGAAAGTTCTTTAGGATTAGTTGTCATTTAAGCAGTGACCTGAAGGGACTGCTGAAATGAACGTGTGTATTTATAAGCGATAAAGGTTCATATCAGGAGAAAGACCAAGTGTAAAGGCCCTAAGCTAGGAATGCCCGTGGTTACAGGGGAACAGCAAAGAGGCTAGTGTGACCAAGGCAGAGCGGGTGAGTAGACGGGCAAAATACGAGCTCAAAGAGGAAGTGAGATCATTTAGGGCCCTGCCGCCACGTTTGGGTTTTGCTCTGAAGGAGACAGAAAGCCACTGGAGTTTGAGCCAAGGTGTGAAGGAGTCTGACTTCTGCTTTAAAAGGATCGTTCTGGCTGTTGTGCAGAGAAAGGGCTATAAAAAGGTGGATGGAAGTGGAGAAAATGGTAAGGAAGTCACTGCTAGAGCCCAGGTGGCAGACAACGGTGACTTGGAGGTCAGTGGTGGGAGAAGTGGGTGACACAGCCAACAGGACTTACTGCAGGACGGCATATGGGTAATGAAAGAAGTCAGGATAATGCTTCAGTTTTTGGCCTGAACAAGTGGAAGATCATAGCTACCATTTATTAAGATGAGGAAGAATTTAACAGGAACAAGTTGGGTTACAGGGAATAATTAAAGGGAAGTCCAACAGTTCTGTTTTGGTTAGGTTACATTTGAAATCCAAGCAAAGACTAAGAATGAACAATTGGAGTTCACAAGAGGACTTGCGCCTAGAGATATAAATTTAGGATGAAACATGACAAAGGTCATCAAAAAACAAAAAAAGGAGAAGAGGCTAAACATTTGAGATGAACCAGAGACTACAAATGGATGCTGACTTGTTATAAAATTTCTATAGAGGAAAAAGTGATGACAAATGTCTCAAATCAGGTTTACATGAAAGAACACGAAGCATGAAAATGCATTGAGTCCTTTGAGACTCTTCCACTGCTCCAAACAGCTCTTACATGAAATCTAGTGCAACATACCATGATTTGGCTTTTTTTCCCCTCTAAATATGTGATAAAATTGCAGTTTCAAATCAAGAGAAAAATTGTACATATATATTTGTAAACAAATACTAAATTGCTTTGCTTACATCTATTTTGCATTAAGCAGCAACAGTATATTGTCTATATATACTTATGTATAAAATGGATGGTAAAAATATAGGACAAAAACTCCCATCTTTAATTTTTGAAATTTTAAACATTTTCAAGTGTGTTTAATTTGGGGAGGGATATATGTTTTAACACATATTTTAAAGTATAATGAGAACTTTAGTAGAAGTAATCCACCAACAACAAAGCCAGGTCAAACACATCTCATCTGTTAACTTCTGAATCAAACCAGCATGGTTTTTTCCTGAACTATGAAGCAAATTCATGGTTTTTTTCAAAATAGGAAAAAATCTTTATCAGATTTATTCCATTGGTTTATTCTGATGGATTCTGATGGAATGTTTAAGAAGGAAAAGCTAACAAAGGGAAATGTCAGCTTGCTTGTCTTCCACTGGGAAACTTTTCCTGATTTTCTAAGATGACTTACCTCGTTAGCAGCATTTATCATACTGGATCATTATTTGCCCATTTACTTGCCATCATACACAACTAGATCGTAAAATACTTGCGGGGCAGACACAGTGTTTCATTCATCACTCTAGTCCTGTACCTGGTACAAAGCCCGGCAAACAGAAGACACTAAAGAAGCTATTTCTCTTTTTTAGAGACAAGGTCTTACTCTGTCACCCAGGCTGGAGTGCAGTGGTGCGATCATGGCTCACTGCAGCCTCGAACTTCTGAGCTCAAGCAATCCGCCCTCATAGCCTCTGGGGTGTAACTGGGACTACAGGCCAGCACCACCATCCCTGACTAATTTTTAAAAACTTTTTGTAGAGGTAGGAGCCTTGCTGTATTGTCCAGGCTGACCTTGAACTCCTGGCCTCAAGTGGTCTCCCGTCTCGGCCTCCCAAAATGCTGGGATTATAGGAGTGAGCCACAGCTCCTGGATTTCATCTATATTAGTCTGAGTGTTATGTGTTAGTCTTTCTGGGCTAGTATACAGAAGGTTTAGTGTTTTGCCTACTCTCACTTTTATTTAAAATGCTGGTTCCATTCAGCACTATCTCAATTAATAACCTGACAGGAAATATCTTTGACATACACAACTGAGAGCAACAGTGGATATGCGGAAGCTCTCAGGTTTCTTTTTAAATGAAAGAGTGGGTAGATAATATGTCCATGTGTGCCCAGTAACTTGAAAGCAATTGCTCTTTATATCAAGAATTAAAAGAATGGAAATAAAGCCCAGAAATAAAAGTTTAAACATTTTTCAAAGTATTCTCTTTGTGAAAACAGTTTTCTTAGGGAACTGCACAGGTTAAAACAGTAAATGAATGCATACGTCACAAAAAGATAACATTTAGAAAAGAATATTAATGGTACTATTTCAATAAAAATAAACGCAACTGGGTTAATGAATTCTTTCTAAAAATTAAGCTTGAGCATTACTTTAGAAATTTTTACCGTGTCTTAAAACTATAACACATATTTAAATTGTTTTATTATTGCATGTAAAGTTATATTTACTTTTCATAATTTTTCCTTTAAACTAATTGAAAGCCTTCATATACTACATTATAGTTTTTCTAGACAACAAAAATCTAGTGAGTTGCCATTGAGCTTCTGTGTTTTATAAAAACAACTACGGTGAAATTTAAAATGTTCTGTGAACCAAATTCCTATGTCATTTGGTTCAGAGTCTAGGTCCAGAAACTGACATTTGTGTTCTGAGGTTAACAATTCCCCTGTAGATTAGACACAAATAGCAAAATCAACACCAACACACAAAGTGAATACCTCAGAAACCTTACAAAATGAGTGTATTACCATGTATTCAAATTTCACATTTTTCCTGAAATTCTTAGGACTAAAGGCTTTGTGTATTGTAGCAGCAGTTAAACTGAGATATTTGCAGCACAAGAGAAATCACTAGTATGCCATTATTTTGCAACGGTAAAAATCAGAACGGCCATAAGAAAACTCACCACCAATCAGAGCTGAGTAATTCTACGCCGTAACTCAAGAACCCAGCCACTTCCTAGCCCGTCCCCCAATTACTGAATTCTACACAGCCATTTCAAATAATACTTTGGATTTCCAAATATACGTATACATTTTAAAACACATTTAAAAAGAAGGGAATTCAGTTTCTGAGCACAACCATACAGTGGTTTCCTCCAAGACAATCTGCATCTCCTTTAAAACTTCTCTGTCTAAAATGTTCAGTACAATGTTTGGCACACAAGACTTTAGGCACATCAAGTTCACTCATTAGAGGGACTAAATGTGATTTTCAAAACGGAGTTTAATGCACTTAGCTTTATTAAACTCTGTGGACAGAAAGACTGGAAGGAGGAAGAGTTGGCAGGTATGAAAACCAAAAGCAGAGGTTTTTACACTACATAACTGCCTCCGCTCCTCAGCACCCCCACTCCTAGAACTAATATTTCTCTAACTTTAAAAGCATAATAAGTATTTTAATCAGGGTATATTTTTCTCTACCCATAGAATATGACAGGTTATTAAGTACAGATTTTTTCCAAAATCTTCTCATAAACCTTAAGAAATTAAAAATTTTATCTCCCAGTCCCTCCTATCTGTATGGCAAATATTTATCCATCTTTCAGGACTCAATTCAGGTCTTGCCTGTCCCATTCCCTCTTTTGGTCACATAGTTACAATTTTTGCTCGCCCTAAGCATAACGGGTTTGAAATCTCCAAACCAGAACGACAGGGGGAGAGAACCAGGCTGGCGAGGGAGGTCAGCTCAGGAGAGGAGAGGCTGTACTTCCCAAATGATGATTTGCAAATCCCAGGATCCACAAAAGTGTTTCCAGAAGGTTTACGAGAGTGCAGGTCATTCCAGCATCTGTTTCAATTTCAATTAAAAAAAAAATCGATAATGGAAACAAGGACCACACTTACCAGGAAGTTGCTGGAGAGTCTCGTGTTTTACCAGTGAGCATGCTTTAACGTTGTGGGGGCAAAGGCCCATGCTCACAACTCAGCCACCAAGCTGCATCGTCACTACACTGCTCGTCTTGTGACAGTTTGACATTATAGAGTTTCCCATTGTTTCTTAGTCATGTTATTTCATTTGCAAACCTAAGGGACCCCTGATTAAAGACAGAAGCAAGTAGGAGATATGACCCCAAAAGCACAATGTAGACAAATGGGGTTGCATCAGACGAAAAAGCTTCTGCACAGCACAGGAAATAGTGAAGAAAGAGATGACCCACAGAGTGGGAGGAAATATTTGTAAACCATACAATGGACAAGAGGTTAATATCCAAAATATATGAGGGACTCAACACAGTATCAAGAAAACAAATCACCCAATTTTAAAATGGGCAAAGGATTTGAGTAGACATTTCTCAAAAGAAGACATATAAATGGTCAAAAGATTCATGAGAAAATGCTCAATATCACCAAATGCTCAATCATTAGGAAAATATAAATAAAATCATAATGAGGTATCACCTCATACCTGTTTCATCAAAAAGACAGAAGATAAATGTTGGTGAGGATGTGGAGAAAAGGGAACTCCTGCACGCTGGCAGTGTCTACGTTACTCCAGCCATTAGGAAACACTGCACAGAAGTTACCTGAAAACTTCGAAACAGAACTGCCATACAATCAAGCAACCCCACTTCTGAACATGCATCCAAACCAAGTAAAATAAGAGATGTCTGTGCTCCCACTCTCATGTACATTGTGGCATTTTTCACATTAGCCAAGATATGGAATTAACCTAAGTGTCCAACAAATGGATAAAGAAAATGTAGAATAGATACACAAATGGAGTAAGCATCGGCCCCAAAAAGGAAGGAAATTCTGTCATTTGCAACAACACGGATGAACCTGGAGGGCATTATGTTAAGTGAACTAAGCCAGGTACAAAAAGACAAATAATCCATGATCTCACTTACATGTGGAATATTAAAAAGTCAAACTCATAGTAGTAGAGTATAATGGTGGTTACCAGAGGCATGGGCTGGGGAGAGAAATGGGGAGATGTTGGTCAAAGTGTGCAAAGTTTCACCTTCTTCACAGGAGGAATAAGTTCTTGAGATCAGCACAGCATGGTGACTACAGTTAATAAACTGTATATGTATTTCAAAGTTTGAGAAAAAATTTCAAATGCCTCACCATAAAAAATGACACGAGGTAAGGAATATGCTAAATTAGCTTGACGTAATCATTCCACCTTGTATACATTTACCAAAAATTCACATTGTGCTCTATAAATATATACAATTATTTGTCAATTAAAATTTTAAATAATTTAATAAGACAGAAAGCAAAGATGTTGAAAAACAAGGGAAAATACCTAAAATGATAATTCCATATATTTGTCTCAAGATGCTTTAATATCATGACTTATTGGGTTGAAATTCTTATAGAGCATCTCAAGACTTCTCTAACACTTGAAAAAATGTTAGAAAAAGAACATACTTTGAATACGTCATCTTACATTTTGCAGATGGCATGATGACTACAAAAGTCCCCGGTGTGTTGTTTGAAATGTGCTTGCACTTTGCTATCTAAAACCTTTCTTGTCTTATAATCTAGAAAAACAACATAGAAATCATGAAACATAATCTAGCTGATTTATTAAAGAGTAAATTATGAGAATGTTAAGCATCAGTTCATGAAAGCAATATGCAACCTAAGGTCCAAAGCAAAAATACTTCATTTAAAAATTTGTGTTGATGAAGGCCAAGCGCAGTGGCTCACTCCTGTAATCTCAGTGCTTTGGGAGGCCAAGGCAAGTGGACTGCTTGAGCCCAGAAGTTTGAGACCAGCTTGGGCAACACGGCAAAACCCCGTCTCAATAAAAAATATAAAAATTAGCTGGGCATGGTGCCATGCACCTGTAGGTCCAGCTACTCAGGAGGCTGAGGCTGCAGTGAGCCATGATCATGCCACTGCATTCCAATGAGACTGTCTCTCCCTGCAGCAAAAAAAAATTGTGTTAATAATGTTTTTACAAAACTAATTTATAGCAAGTTAAACCATGTAATATCACATGATAAATGAGAAAACTAAAAATTTGTCTTTATATATTATGATTATTAAAGATTTTACACATTTACTTTATAATACAAGCCACATAAAAAATATTACTTAAGATAAGTTCTTTATCCCATCACCTGTGACAACATACTTGGGAATTTGTCTTTCTAGACTGTGGTACCTTCAACTGTTTTCACAACTGCAATGGTGTCTGTCCCATTTCAGGTTCTGGCCACACATAAGTCTGCAGTTCACACTAGACATACAAAACACTCCACAACCACTTGTCAAGGCTAAAATCAATATCGAGGCCAATATCGTAAGGAATGGCAATCATAAAGTCGTGCTATTTCACGTCTCTCCCACAAACTGCCAAATGTTAGCAAATGAAGCCCTTTAGATAACATGATTGCTTTCTAAAACCCACACCGATTTTCACTTTCTAAGAGCTTTACTCACAACAGAACTTACAATCAACTGTCCTTGATAAGAGAAAGCAAAATAGTCACAAATTTGTCCACTGCTCCTTCCCTGAGCTATTACCTGGCATTTCACCTCCTTAAAGTCATCAGATGAAACAAGTACTTACTACAGATGTCTGTCAAATACGTATAGAAGTATAAAGCTCTGCAACATCAATACGTAGAGAAGTACAAAGCTTGGCAACACCATTTTCATTGTTGTTTTCCTCCCACATCCTGAGGCTCAGAAATACTATGAAATTCTTTTTTTTTTT
>NC_045434.1:2578287-2616088 GCF_002776525.5 Piliocolobus tephrosceles | reverse complement strand
TAATCTTAGTCCCAATACTAAATTCCTAAATCAAGTATGCTAGGTGCTGTACAGCACCTGACTGAAGTTGAATTAGATATGGCAGCGTGTGGCTCAAATTATCTGTTTTTCCATCAAATTAATGGAGAAAAGAAAACTACAGAAAAATGTTACACGTGAAAGGTAAGACTGCACACTAATCAACTGCCTAATGTAATCCCCAAATGAAAGATCCAGTGTGTGCCAAGATTCCTTTCACTATGTAGAAATTAAGGTGAATATTCTCTCCAGGTGAACTTTTGGCAGGCAAGGGTTTGTCATACCGATGATGCCTGACCTCTCAGGGAGTGAAACCCAGAAGCAGGTATTTCACATGACAGCAGGTGAAGTGCGCATGACTTATGTACAAGCTGTGTGGGCTCACGTGAAGGCATTTTGGGGACTAGTACGTGGCTGTTTCTGGCAGCCAGTGGCAGCCTAGATGGGGAGCACCTCAGTGGGCCAATCCTTCCTTGGTTGCCCAAGCACACCTGATCCCTGGATACTGCCCAGTAACCTAGTGGGCAGGGGCCAGAGAAGAACAAACATGGATCAGATGAGAGAGAGTCATAACTTTAACTATGCACTCCAGAGGCATCAGGAAATACGTCTCTGAGGTCAGACAGCCCCTCTTTTGATCTCTCCAGGTATGCTCCTTTATTTTTGGAAATATAAAAAGACATAAAAGAAGAAATTCATCATGGCTTCATTCCAACCCCTACACTGTCCCTTTGTCTGAAGGTAGCTCATAGTTCTTCCCTCTCCTCTTCCAGACACTTTTAGAGATGGCCAGATACACAAATGAGACTGGTGGGAGTTCAGCGCGAGGACATCATCTGATCATTTGCTTCTCTCCTGGTACCATGATCAGCTAGTCACCATCATGAATATATCAATAGTACTGTTCCCAGCCTCTTTCCTGACCAGATTCCTGAGCTGGCAAGTAGCTAAAACACCAGCATCCTGCCCCTACACCGCTTCAGTGAGTCCCTGCAGCCATTTGCAAGGAAGGTTCCCCTTTCCTGACTCAACAGTTCATCAGAATGTGAAGAAAAGAGAGGAGTTCAAGACCATCCTGGCCAACATGGTGAAATCTTGTCTCTACTAAAAATACAAAAATTAGCCGGGTGTGGTGGCACATGCCTATAGTCACAGCTACTCAGGAGGGTGAGGCAGAATCACCTGAACCCAGGAGGTGGAGGTTACATTGAGCCGAGATCACACCACTGCACTCCAGCCTCAGGGACAGCGAGACTCCATCTCAAAAAAAAAAGAAGAATGTGAAGAAAAGAGGTAATTTAGAAAAGTAGATTAAACATTTTCTTTTGTGATGGACACTGCTGAAAATACAGTTTGACAAACTCTTTCTTAGCTAGTTAGTGGGACCCTCTTGACTAAGAAAGCTTTATAGAAGTATCAGTTTAAAAAAGATAAGACAGGCTGGGCACGGTGGCTCACGCCTATAATCCCAAGACTTTGGGAAGCCAAGGTGGGTGGATCACGAGACCACCCAGGCCAATATGGTGAAACCCTGTCTCTACTAAAAAACAAAAAATTAGCTAGGCGTGGTGGTGGTGGGCATCTGTAGTCCAAGCTACATGGGAGGCTGAGGCAGGGGAATCACTTGAACCCATGAAGCAGAGGTTGCAGTGAGCCGAGATCAGCCACTGCACTCCATCCAGGTGATAGAGCAAGACTCCATCTCAGGAAAAAAAAAAAAAAAAAAATAGCCAAACCCTGGCCTAGAGGAGACGGGCTGACTGTTGGGTCCAGATCTAGTCCCCATCAACTTTTCTAGTCTCTTCTCTAGTGTCTGCCTTTTCATGTTTTCCTCTCAATTTTCCTGTCTTCACATCTTCATGTCTCCGCCAGGTGGAACAGTCCCACTGCTTAGAATGTTCTCCCCTCCTTCCTCGAGCTACTGAAATACCACCGGTTCCTTAAGACCAGGTTCAAAAGTCTTCTCCTGTGGGAGGCCTTCATGTCATGAAAAAGGAGAGAGGGACAGGGCAATCACGGTGGCTCCAGTCGGTGCCGGGGAGAATGGATGGTTTGGACTGGGAGGAATTCTCCACAGTGCAGCATAGCAGCTATGGCAATTCATGGCCAGACTGTTTCTTTAGGTGGGTCACAGATCCGTCCCTCCTCACCTTCCCCTCCAGGAATTTCAGCAATTCTAGCCAGGGGTTTACACACAGAACTCTGATCTCCCTGGGACAGAGCCCTGCGGGGAGGGGCAGCTGTGGTCTCTCTGTTCAGATGACTTAGTTTTTCTGCCTGCTGGCTCTGAAGAGTCCATGCAGTCTGGACAAGGGGAATTCCCCCCAGCACAGTGTACCTGCTCTGCCAAGGGGCAGTCACACTGCTTCTTTAAACAGGTCCCTCATCCTGTGCCTCCTGACTGGGTGAGACCTCCCAACGAGGTTCACCAGACACCTCCTACAGAAGCATTCTAGCTGGCATCAGGTCAGTGCCTCTCTGGGAGGAAACCCCCAGAGGAAGGGGCAGGCAGCAATCTTTGCTATTCCGCAGCCTCCACTGGTGATACCTCCAGGTACAGGAAGCACCCAGGTGAATATGGTCTGGAGTGGACCCCAGCAAACCACAGCAGCCCTATGGAAGAGGGTCTTGACTGTTAAGAAAACAAAAACAAAAAACCAGAAAGCACCACTACCACTAACATTATCGTCAACAAATACGACTCCACAAAAACCCCATCTAAAGGTCAGCAGCCTCAAAGATCGAAGGTAGATAAGCCCACAAAGATGAGAAATAATCAATGCAAAAATGCCGAAATCTCAAAAAGCCCGAGTGTCTCTTCTCCTTCAAATGACTGCAACATCTCTCCAGCAAGGGCACAAAGCTAGGCAGAGTCTGAGTTTTGAAATGGCAAAAGTAGGCTTCAGAAGGTGGGCAGTAACGAACTTCACTGAGTTAAAGGAGTTTGTTCTAACCCAATGCAAAGAAGCTAAGAACCATGATAAAACATTACAGGAGCTATTCAGCAGACTAACCAGTTGAGAGAGGAACATAAATGACCTGATGGAGCTGAAAAACATAACATGAGAACTTCACAATGCAACCACATGTAACAACAGCTGAGCAGACCAAGTGAAGGAAAGAATTCAGAGCTTGAAGACTATCTTGCTGAAATAAGGCAGACAAGATTAGAGAAAAAAGAATGAAAAGGAATGAACGAAACCTCCAAGAACTACTGGTTTATATAAAAAGACCAAATCTACAACTAACTGTGGTACCTGACAGGGCCGGGGAGAACAAAACCAAGTTGGAAACCATACCGCAGGGTATCATCCAGGAGAACTTGCCCAACCTACCAAGACAGGCCAATATGCAAACTCAAAAAATCCAGGGAACCTCAGTAAGATACTCCATGAGAAGAACAACCCCAAGACTCATAATCTTCAGATTCTCTAAGGTCAAAATGGAAGAAAAAATGTTAAGGGCAGCCAGAGAAAAAGGCCAGGTCACGTACAAAGGGAAGCCCATCAGACTAACAGCAGACCTCTCAGTGGAAACCCTACAAGGCGGAAGAGATTAGTGGTCAATATTCAACGTTTTTGTTTGTTTCTTTGTTTTGAAACAGAGTCTCACTCTGTCGCCCAGGTTGGAGAGCAGTGGAACAATCTCGGCTCACTGTAACCTCTGCCTCCCAGGTACAAGTGATTTTCCTGCCTCAGCCTCCTGAATAGCTGAGATTATAGGTGCACGCCACCATGCCCAGCTAATTTTTTTGTATTTTTAGTAGAGACAGGTTTTCGCCATGTCGGCCAGGCTGGTCTCCAACTCGTGATCTCAAGTAATCTGCCTGCCTCAGCCTCCCAAAGTGCTGGGATTACAGGCATGAACCACTGCACCCTGCCTCAATATTCTTAAAGAAAATAATTTCCAACCCAGAATTTCATAACTGGCCATACTAGGCTCCATAAGTGAAGGAGAAATAAAATCCTTTTCACACAAGCTCATGGTAAGGAAATGTGTTACCACCAGGCCTACCTTGCAAGAGCTCCTGAAGGAAGCACTAAATATGGAAAGGAAAAACTGTTACCAGCCACTACAAAACCACACTGAAGTACACAGACCGATGACACTATGAAGCAGCTGTATCAACAAGTCTGCAAAATAACCAGCTAGCATCATGATGACAGGATCAAATTCACACATAACAGTATTATCCTTAAATGCAAATGGGCTAAATGCCCCAATTAAAAGACACAGAGTGGCAAGCTGGATAAAGAGTCAAGACCCATCAGTGTGCTGTATTCAAGAGGCCCATCTCATGTGCAAAGACACATGCAAGCTCAAAATAAAGGGATACAGAAACATTTACCAAGCAAACGGAAAGCAGAAAAAAAGCAGGGGTTGCAATCCTAGTTTTTAACAAAACAGACTTTAAACCAGCAAACATCAAAAAAGACAAAGAAGGGCATTACATAATGGTAAAGGGTTCAATTAAACAAGAAGAGCTAACTATCCTAACTCTATATGCACCCAGTATATATGCACCTAACTCTATATGCACTCAGATTCATAAAACAAGTTCTTAGAGACCTACAAAGAGACTTAGACTCCCATACAATAATAATGGGAGACTTTAACACCCCACTGTCAGAATTAGCCAGATCATCGAGACAGAAAATTAACGAAGCTATTCAGGATCTGAACTCAGCTCTGGATCAAGTGGACCTGACATATCTATAAAAATCTCCAACCCCCAAAAACAGAATATACATTCTTCTCTGTGCCACATGGCACTTACTCTAAAAATTTATCACTTCTAATTGTTTTACTAATTGGAAGTAAAACACTCCTCAGCAAGTGCAAAATAACTAAAATCATAACTGTCTCTCAGACCACAGCACAATCAAATTAGAACTCAAGATTAAGAAACTCACTCAAAACCACACAACTACATGGAAATTGAACAATGTGCTCCTGAGTGACCCCTGGGTAAATAATGAAATTGAGGGAGAAATGAAGAAGTTCTTTGAAACTAATGAGAACAAAGAAACTATGTACCAGAATCTCTGGGATAGAGCTAAAGCAGTGTTAAGAGGGAAATTTATGGTACTAAAAGTCCATATCAAAAAGCTAGAAAGACCTCAAATTGACATCCTAACATCACAACTAAAAGAACTAGAGAACCACGAGCAAACAAACCCCAAAGCTAGCAGAAGACAACAAATAACCAAGATCAGAGAGGAACTGAGGACACACACACACACACACACTCTTAAAAAAAAATCAACGAACACAGGGGCTGGGTTTTTGTTTTTTTTGTTGTTGTTTTTTTTTTTTTTGTTTGTTTGTTTTTAAATAAAATAGGCCACTGGCTAGACTTAAAAAGGGAGAAGAATCAAATAGACAATGAAAAATGATAAAGGGGATATCACCACTGACCCCACAGATATACAACCAATCATCAGAGACTACTATAAATACCTCTATGCACATAAACTAGAAAATCTAGAAGAAATGAATAAATTCCTGGACACACACACCCTCCCAAGACTCAAGCAGGAAGAAGTAGAATCCCTGAATAGATCAGTAACATGTTCCAAAATTGAGGAAGTAATAAATAGCCTACCAACCAAAAGCAGCCTAGGACCAGACATACTGACAGCTGAATTCTACAAGAGGTACAAAGAAGAATTGGTACCATTTCTTCTGAAACTATTCCAAACAATTGAAAAGGAGGGACTCCTCGCTAATTCATTTTATGAGGCCAGCATCATCCTGACACGAAAACCTGGCAGAGATACAACAAAAAAAGAAAACTTCAGGCCAATGCTCCTGATGAACATCAATGTGAAAATCCTCAATAAAATACTGGCAAACCAAATCCAGCAGCACATCAAAAAACTTATCCACCAGGATCAAGTAGGCTCCATCCCAGGGATGCAAAGCTGGTTCAATATTTGCACATTGGTAAACATAATTCATCACAGAAACAGAACCAGTGACAAAAACCACAAGATTATCTCAATAGATACAGACGCCTTTGTTAAAATTCAACACCCATCATGTTAAAAACCCTCAATAAACTGGGTACTGAAGAAACATAACTCAAAATAATAAGAGCCATATATGACAAACCCACAGCCAATGTCATACTAAATGGACAAAAGCTGGAAGCATTCCTCTTGAAAACTGGCAAAAGACAAGAATGCCCTCTCTCACCACTCCTATTCACCACAGTATTGGAAGTTCTGACCAGGGCCATAAGGCAAGAGAAAGAAATAAAGTGTATTCAAATAGGAAGAGAGGAAGTCAAATTGTCTTTGTTTGCAGACATGATCCTATACCTAGAAAACCCCATCGTCTAAGACCCAAAGCTTCTTGAGCTGATGAACAACTTCAGCAAAGTTTCAGGATTAAAAAATCAATGTGCAAAAATCACAAGCATTCCTATACACCAACAGACATGCAGAAAGCCAAATCATGAATGAACTCCCATTCATAATTGCTACAAAGAGAATAAAATACTTAGGAATACAACTAACAAGGAAAATGAAGAATCTCTTCAAGGAGAATGATAAACCACCATTCAAGGAAGTCAGAGGACATAAATAAATGAAAAAATATTCCATGCTCATAGATAGAAGAAATCAATATTATGAAAATAGTCATACTGCCCAAAGTAATTTATAGATTCAATGCTATTCCCATTAAACTACCACTGACATTCTTCACAGAATTAGAAAAAACTTTTAAAATCCATATGGAACTAAAAGAGAGCCTGTAGAGCCAAGACAATCCTAAGCAAAAAGAACAAAGCTGGAGGCATCATGCCACCAAACTTAAAACTACACTACAAGGCTACCATAACTAAAACAGCATAGTATGATACAAAAACAGACACATAGACTAATGGAAGAGAATAGAGAACTCAGAAGTAAGACTGCACATCTACCACCATCTGATCTTCAACAAACCTGACAAAAGCAATGGAGAAAGGATTCCCTATTTAAAAAATGGTGTTCGGGGAACTGGCAGCCATATGCAGAAAACTGAAACTGGACCTCTTCCTCACACCTTATACAAAAATTAACTCAAGATGGATTAAAGACTTAAATGTAAAACCCAAAACTATAAAAAAAAAAAAAAAACCCAGAAGAAAATCTCGGCAATACCATTTAGGACATAGGCATAGGCAAAGATTTCATGAAGAAAACATCAAAAGCAATTACAACAAAAGCAAAAATGGGCACATGGGATCTAATTAAAGAACTTTTGCACAGCAAAAGAAACTGTCATCAGAGCAAACAGCCTACAGAATGGAAGAAAATTTTTGCAATCTATCCATCTAACAACGGTCTAATGTCCAGAGTCTACAAGGAACTTAAACAAATTTAAAAGAAAAAAACAAAAAGCTCCATTAAAAAATGGGCAAAGGACATGAACAGACACTTCTCAAAAGAAGACATTTATGTGGCCAAAAAACATGAAAAAAGCTCAACATCGCTGATCAGAGAAATGCAAATCAAAGCCACAATGAGCATCTCACCCACTCAGAATGGTGATTAAAAAGTCAAGAAACAACAGATGCTGGCAAGGCTGCAAAGAAATAGGAATGCTTTTACGTGGTTGGTGGGAACGTAAATTTCTTCAATCATTGTGCAAGAGTGTGGCGATTCCTCAAAGGCCTAGAACCAGAAATACCATTTGACCCAGCAATCTCATTATACCCAAAGGAATATAAATTATTAGACTATAAAGATATGTGCATGTCTATTTTCATTGCAGCACTATTCACAATAGCAAAGACAAGGAATTAACTCAAATGTCCACCAATAATAGACTGGATTAAAAAATCATGGTACAGATACACCATGGAATACTATGCAGTCATAAAAAGGAACAAGAGCATGTTCTTTGCAGGGACATGGATGGAGCACGAAGTCAATATCCTCAGCAAACTAATGCAGGAACAGAAACCCAAATACCACATGTTCTCACTTATCAGGGGCAGCTGAACATTGAGAACACATGGACACAGGGAGGGGAGCAACACACATTGGGGCCTGTCAGCGGATTGTGGGGTGGAAGAACATCAGCATAAATAGCTAATGCATGCTGGGATTAGATTAATACGTAGGTGATGCAGTGATAGCCGCAGCAAACCACCACGGCACATGTTTACCTATGTAACAAACCTGAACATCCTGCACACGTACCCCAGCAGTTAAATTTAAAAAAGGAAACAGCACAGCAATATTAAAGATAGTACTGCCTAAAATACCACAATTAGGTTTTTTTCTCTGAAGAGCCAGAAAGGAGATACAGGAAGAGCTGAATAGAAGCAACAGAGAATCTCAACAGGAGAACAGAGATGGCCTCAGAGTTGTTCCAAACCGACTTGTCCTCAAAGCTCTCCTCCACCATATTCCTCCACCCCACGTGGAGGCCACTTGAAAAATCAGCCAACACACTGTTTTCTTCAAACACAGGTCTTTACACTAAATCCCAAATATGTTGTCCATGAGAGGAACATCTGACGTTCCCACGCCACTAACATCTCGAAGCACTTCACCTCACCTCTTCCAGTTCTCCAGTCTCCTCACAAAGAAGCTGTGAGTACAGTACCTTCATGAAAGAAAGAATAAGAGAACTCAACAGACTCTTCTAAGGTTACATGGTCCTATGTTCTCACACATCAACAAAATTTAGTTTGTCAAAATAACCTTAGCAGAAAACTCAGTTATGAAGGAAGTACATACAGGCAGATTGGGGGAGGGGGTTAAGCTAAAGGTCAGGTCTGAAACACAGGGTCGGACCCTAGACCCATCAGAAGGACAGATCTGTTCATTCATTAAGGGTCTACTATGTACCAAGCACAGCGCTAGGCACTAGGAAGAGGAAAAATTGTCCCTTTTAAATCATGTTGCTATTATTTCACTGCCCAAGTAAAACAAAAATGTAAAAAACTCCCCATTTCCCTCTAATTTTGACAAATTTTAGCCTTCCTCAGCCAAAGATTATTTTCCTGACTATTGGCCATATTTCTTTTTAAGTCACTCTGTCAAAACGCAAGTTGCAATAACGCGGGGCAGCATCAAATCTGTCAGATCAATTTAGAAACAAATGAGTCTGCTGCTCTTCTGTGGCCCTGGGAGGCGGGCTGGCCTCCACGTACTCTCAGACCATCCACAGGAAGAATTGCTGGGGATTACTGAAGACCAGCTGGGAAGCATAAAGTAAAATGGATGGCCTTTGAATTTTCTGCTCTTCCATCGTCTAACTACAGCCAGCCGCCATTCCCAAATTAACGCCACAGGGAGAGGGAGATTCTCTCCTAATGCAGCCCACAAAGGTAAATCAGCTACAAAAGAGCAAGTAGCTAAAGGAAGAAAGAGAAAATGAAGCCTTGGCAGTCTGTCATGTGAATGCCACGGTATTTGCAGGAATTCATACACGGTACAACCAGAGACAGAATAGAAAAGGAGGCTTCCCTCCCACCCGGGTCCTCCTCCACATCCCCCAAAATGAACTCAATTGTTTCCTGTTTCGTGCATGCCTTCTGCCATCCCATGTCACCGTATTTTAAAACATCAGGGGTTCAGTTGCTTTATGTGGGGTAAAATGTGTTAAATGTGCCTGCATTTCTAAACCACTGGCTAATGAGATTTTATTAGGAAGAGCCCAGAAATAAAGTGCTAGAATTTACCAGAAAGCTGTAAAATGGAGGGACTGTGAGGATTAAATGAGAAAATACATGTGGGCCTTGGAATGACTCAGGGCATATAGGAGGCTTAGTAAATGGTAGCAAGATCATAATTATTACCACAGTTTGGTTAACTGTGAGACCCCACTCAATAAACAGTCCACACCATTATGTTACATACCACTAAGAAAAAACACTAACAAACTCTGTCAGCCTGTATATTATAAATCAGGTATCTTAGAATTAATGAAATGCAGTATCACTACGTATACCTCTAGGTTTCCAGAAGAATGTAAGTCATAGTGTACGTAACTAGTGACAAAGATTCTTGGCTTGGTCAAACTTTATTCATGCTTCTGAATCTCCTACGTCCATCTGTGCAGTTCCTTGAAATTCAGTTTGAGCAAAAGAACCCTGCCTCACCGGTTTAGCCAGAACCCTCAGTACTCAGATTCTTCAAGTTCCTCATTCTCCACCACCCTCGGCTGATGTCTGACCACCCTGGCCTGTCTTCAGCCAAGAATCCAGTTAGGTAAGAGGGGCCTCAAGATGACTGAGGAGACACATCTGGAACTTGCCTCCTCCACAAAAAGGAACCAAAACAGCAGGACAGAATCGTAACTGGAATAGATAATCTAAGAGAGAACAGTGGAATTTAACGCAGAAGTGACAGGAGATGCCTAAGGCAAGAAAGGAGAGGGAAGCAAGGCAGCCTCTTTGGCTGGGACCCCGAAGAGGTCCCCGACTGTGTGGAGAGAGTAAGTGAGAGACGCCCAGCTGTCCACATTCCGACATGGACTCCTGCGAGCTGAGCCACGGGAGAGCCCCTTGTGGTCCTTGGACTAACAGAGCGCTGCCCGGAGACCACGCCGTGGCACTGCTCCAGGGAGGAAGCTTGTGCTGGGCCCCACATACTGCTCGAGTCCTCGGCAGCTACAGCACAGCACCATTTTGAGGGCCCAGCCTCCACAGGCAGCATCCTGCCCTGGGCCCCAGTAGCCCTTGAATGTCCACATTCCTGGAGTCCCCTTGATATCCTCCACCAGTCACTGCCGGCTCCTGCTGCTGCCAGCGCTGAAGCACAAGCCACTGGCAGTGACCCTGTGGCCCCAGCAGCAAGGCCGCCATGCGCGTACAAGTACCCTAGGACGGGTTAACCCACCTGCAGCCACCACCTAGGACCAAAGCACACACTCCTCAGGACATCTGGCCCAGTTCCACGAACCCAGGCGCCCAAGGCATGCAAAGGCCTGGGGATCTCCCTTCCCCATCCACCCACCACTGTGGGCAGCTGAGCAGTTCCCCTGCAAGCCTCAGGATGGGCCTACCCGACCTGCCACTACCACATCCAGCATCCATTGCATGTGCCAACTGCAGGCCTCAGGACTGGCCTGCCTGGCCCGGTGCAGCCAACACCAACACCGGCCACTTGGGAGCCAGAGGATCCTCCTGCCACTGCCTATGCCACGCCCACTGCCCAGACGCCCCAGGACCCTCCTACGCAGCACACTGATGCCACCACCAGCACCCAAGCAAGCCAGCCGGATGCCCAAGAATGACCTGCCTCGACTTGCTAATGTGGGTGCCAGTGTACATAGCCTCGAGGCCAAGGACAGACACATCTGGCACACCATTGCCACCATGGGGCCCAAGGACTGGTGCACCTGGGGTCCTTCTCCCCAGCAAAATTTCGCTACAGCTTCTGCTAACAACCACATCACCCAGAGCCACTGAGGAAATTATAGACACCCCGGATGCCAATACAGCCAAAAAAAGAAAAAACACTTGGAGACTACACTACTGCATACACCCAGAACCAAAGCCAAAGTACCCAACCTGGGCTGGGTGTGGTGGCTCACGCCTGTAATCCCAGCACTTTGGCAGGCCAAGGCGGTGGATCACTTGAGGTCAGGAGTTCAAGACCAGCCTGGCCAACATGGTGAAATCCTGTCTTCACTAAAAATACAAAAATTAGCCGGGCGTGGTGGTGCACGCCTGTAGTCCCAGATACTTGGGAGGCTGAGGTGGGAGAATCACTTGAACCCAGGAGGCGCAGGTTGCAGTGAGCCAAGACTATGCGGCTGGACTCCAGCCTGGGCAACAGAGTGAGACCCTGTCTCCAAAAACAGACACACACACACACCCCCACACACCCAACCAACCAAGCAACAACAAATGAAAAACCACAGTGCCTAACCCAAACACCACCATAGATCTGTCTTCAGGAAAAGTCCTCCCCTATGAATGCAAATTTAAAAAACTGGAAGGAGCACAAGTCACTGTCTGTGGAAGAGAAAATAAAAAATAAGTAAAACAAAAATTAAAAATGAATACTTGGAAGAAGCAATTGTTAGACCAGAAGTGCAGCCATCAATGTAAAGACACAAGAAACATGACAAAAGCAAGGACGTATGACTAAGAAATATATTAATTCTCTAGTAACAGATTCCAAAGAAAAATATACTTAAAACTTTTTTTTTTTAATTAAAAAAAGAATCCGGCCGGGCGCGGTGGCTCACGTCTGTCATCCCAGCACTTTGGGAGGCCGAGGTGGGCAGATCACGAGGTCAGGAGATCGAGACCATCCTGGCTAACACAGTGAAACCCCGTCTCTACTAAAAAATACAAAAAAATTAGCCGGGCATGGTGGTGGGCACCTGTAGTCCCAGCTACTCGGGAGGCTGAGGCAGGAGAACGGTGTGAACCTGGGAGGCAGAGGTTGTCGTGAGCTGAGATCGTGCCACTACACTCCAGCTTGGGCGACAGAGCGAGACTCTGTCTCAAAAAAAAGAATCCTGACCTAATCCTGTTAGGTCAGGTTAGCCATAATCCCCCTTACCCGGATATTTCCTCTTGGTAACTTTCCATCCACCGACCCCCACACTGCCCCTTGGCTACCAATTCCCACGGGCCCACAACGTATTTGGAGCTGAGTCTAATCTTTCTACCCCAGCGCAAGACCTGGTTGCAGTGGTCCCTATACCTATTGCCATGGTCCTGAATAACGTCTCCCTTACTGTGCTTTCATAAATATGACTGATTTTTTTTAACAGTAGGATCTGAAGACAGGTTTTGTGTGTCACCACAGCCACGCTAGGCCCTGAACGTCCGACCACTCCCTGTTCTTGGAATCTCGCCCACTACACGGATTGGGGTGCTCTGGCCTTCTTGACTCTTAACATTGCCGGGAAGGATTCACCAGCACTTTCAGCGTCATAGTTCTTTGCTTTCACCATTCCAAGTCAGTTGTCATAGAGATCGTAAGTCACTCAAAATCCAAAACATGGCTGATACAAAGTTACATTGCTTCTGCCAAGTCAGTGGTCTTGCCAAATGTAGCCATACTCTGGAGGTGACTTCGTGCACGTATGTTCCCAGCACCTTCTCTCCATGCTCAGCTAAGCAGTACAATTTCCCTCGGCACAGAGTTTAGTTATTTTCAAACCTAAACTCCCATTTCTTTTTCACCGATCACACTGCTCTCTCTAAATAACAGAGTAAAAACCCTTACGCAGATCGTTTGGGTAGGGAAACTGGGGATGGATTTCAGTCACTCATTAGCCTGACAAGTCTTTGAGCCAAGGATTGAATGCTCTGGAGTCGTAGTTGGCCGTCTGTTATTGAAAGCACCGGCTCTCAAGATCACTGGACATATAAGGTAACTGATGAAGGATACACAACGGCATTTAGAGAAACTGCACCAGAACTGAAGAAAAACAAGGAGGCACATTGTTTCTGCATCACTCTTTATTACCTGCAAACCAGGGGGTGGGTAATCTAAAATACCAGCCGAGTCCGGCAGCCAACCGTCTGTTGCATTCCCTGCTTACAGAAAGATGTGGGAGCGAATTATCCACTCCACGGTTGCTTCACCATGATGCACATTACACGTCAAATCTCTTTTAAAAATATTTTTCATGATATAGGCAGTTCCTACGTACTCCAAGTCTGATCGTGCTGCTTGTGATCTGACTGTGAGAACTCTCCACGTTTCCTCTGTGTTGTCCTTCATAGTCACTGCTTCGTAATCACTTCTACCAAGAAGAAACATCTCAACTTTCTAACGTGTGAGGTTCCACCAGTCACCCTACTCTTCATTATTACAAAGAGTTCTCCTTGTCTTCAGTTATATGCAGATTTAATTAGTTATTTCTAATAAAAACTAAAATTCCCAATGATCCTTTCTTTCCCTCTAGCTTTATTTTGCCCAAATGCTCTGTTTCCCCCCTACATCTAAACGCAAAACAGAATATATTCACTAAAGGAATCAGGGTTTGATAATTACAGCAAACACAACTGAATTTGCATATGTGAGGTTTCCAATTTTGAATTCAAAGACGATGAATAGCAAAATAATTTAAATTAGAATTAATCTGCTGTTTCTGGAAAGAAAAAACGTTACCAATGACAGGAAAAGAAATGTTGGTTTCAAAGAAAACAAAACAGAAATACCCCTAAAAAAAGATTACTATGTATCAATTATACCATGATAATGCTGGGTGGGAGGGAGGTTATTACTGTAAAACCTATTTCAAGGGGGAAAAATTAATGAAAACATTATCAATAAATGACTAAAAAGCTGAAACATAAGGATCACTTTGGGAAATGAAGCAAAACGAAACACCAGGAAACAAGGCATGAAAAGAAAAGGATTAAGGGAACAAATGAGTTGATGACAAAAAAGTTACAAAGACCAGGAGGAAAAAGAAATATGAGAATTACTGATTGTAAGAAAGAAAAAGAAAAAGACTGACAAGCATAGAAAAAAAAATGATGTTTTTATGGCTGCTTGATGATAGTTCAGTCCATTGTCAACCTAACTCAAATCAATCAGAAAGCCGATCCTCGGAAGCAAGTGAATGAAGAGGCCTCTAGGTAAAGGCTGAGAGTACTGGTTGATGGGCATCACTGTTACCATTGTTCTGATCCAACTTGAGAAGACTGTGATACTAGCTCCCCAAATGCTCCTGTTAATGGCATGCACCCTCTTCTTAGCAGGTCTCACATTCTGTGCAAAAACGCTGAAAGTCAACATAGCATGTTTTATAGAGTAATGGAGACAGATCAGGTTTTTACTAAGCTAAAGGCAGATACAGCACTGGCTACGCACTCCAGCAGAACGCTGCAAAAACGCTTTACTAAAATGATGAGCCTGAACTCCCCAAATGCCCTCAAGTGCATACAGAGTTGTGTCTCCGCAAAAGCCTCTAAACTACCCAACGAGGTTTCCTTCTGCAGGGCATGGTGTGTATCTAGATGCTGTATCAAGGTAAAGACCAAATATCTTTAGTTTTCGTCAAATACTAGATTCCAAACAGAAAGGTAATTATCAGACAGAGTAGGTGGCAATTAGAGGCTGAGCGGGAGGCTCTTAAGAATCTAAAAAGAATTTGTTGGGCATATAATCATGAAATCCCCAAAACATCCCCGAAAGTGATAAAAACAAACACCTTTGGGTAAAGTGTTATTTTCCCAAAGAGGAATTCAAGCTAGTTAGATCTCTTTGGTCATAATACATCCTATCAGTGTATCTGGACAAAGAAACAAAGCAAGATTGCCTTTTCTTCTTCTTCTTCCATAGTTTAGGTTTACTACAATGGGAAACTTCACTGCACATTCATATATCAACTCCAACTAGACCAAAATCTTTTAATTAACTAAAAACATTTTTTAGGGTTTAACTCTGAAAAAAATAAAAAGGAGGTGAGAAAAAGCAAATACAAAGTAAACTGGCTTAAAAGTAGGATTCAGTTTTTTTTGTTTCGTTTTGTTTTTGAGATGGAGTTTCGCTCTGTCGCCCAGGCTGGAGTGCAGTGGTGTGATCTCGGCTCACTGCAACCTCCGCCTCCCGGGTTCAAGCAGTTCTCTGCCTCAGCGTCCTGAGTAGCTGGGATTACAGGCGCCCGCCACCACACCCGGCTAATTTTTTGCATTTTTAGTACAGACAGGGTTTCACCATCTTGGCCAGGCTGATCTTGAACTCCTGCCCTCGTGATCCACCTGCCTCGGTCTCCCAGAGTGCTGGGATTACAGGCATGAGTCACCGCGCCTGGCCAAGAAGGGTTCAGTTTTTAAAAATAAATAGCAGCAACAACAAAAACCCCACATGTACTTTCAAAATTATATTCTGTGATTACTCTTGTGCCAGGTTCTTCAAACACAGGACTTTTGACAAATGAAGCCTGTGTGTTCAATGCTGAATAAGATTAAAATGTGTTTAGTTCATTGTACCCACAAAACACAACAGAACTTCAGCAAGATTTTCAACAATGATTATTATAATTTTAAAAAGGATTTTCTGTGTAACTTTGTTTAAATATGATAATCCTCTTTACTTCAAAAAATTAAAGAAAATGAAAGTAATGCTTGTAAGCAAAATGAAACTAACATGAAGTTTATCAGGCACTTTTACACATTAACTCACTGATGTAATTAAATTACAAATAAATGGTCAGCGTCCTAAAGGATCAACAGTATAATTAGGACAAGTATATTTCTCCTTAGTCCTTATACCATTTGCCCTGGTATAAATGCTTGTAGTAGTCAAACATTGTTAATCTTTCTCAGACAAGTGTTTTAAAGATGCTAGTTAAAATGTAGTTGGTAGCTCCTTTCCTGAGTCAATATGGCAATTACACAAATCAAAACTGCCGCTCAAGATGAGCCAGAGGAGACAGTGAGGAACAACAGGCCAAGGAAAAAAAGGAAGAAAAAGGGAAGATAAAGAAAGTAGTAGACCAGGTGCAGTGGCTCACACCTGTAATCTTAGCACTTTGGGAGACTGAGACAGGCAGATTACTTGAGCCCAGATGTTCTAGACCAGCCTGGGCAACATGGTGCAACCCTGTCTCTACGAAAAAGGCAACAACATTAGCTGAGCGTGGTGGCGCGCACCAGCAGTCGCAGCTACTCAGGAAGCTGAGGTGGAAGGCTCGCTTGAGCCCCCAGGAAGCAGGGGTTGCAGTGAGCCAAGACAGCACCACTGCAGTCACTGTCCAGCCTTGGCGACGTGCCAAGACTGCCGCAAATTAAATTTTTTAAAAGTGGTAGTTTATTCCAAATTCATTTACTAATCAGTTCATATCTCTGTGTCACTCACATTCAACCCTTTCTTCCCGTTTCTGCTGCAGGTATGTGTCTCGTATATTCATCATCTCTTACTTGCAAATTTCCAACTCAGTCTCTCTGGTCCCTGTCTTTTTCCAAACCATTCTTTAAACTGTCATCAGATAAATCTTTCTTAAAAACAGATTTGATTTTACAAAAGAGAAACAGGAGATCTACCTAGTAGTTGCAGAATAAAGACACAATTCTCTCGTGTGACATCAAAGGCCCTTTATGATCTACTCCCATCCTACCTTTCCCCGTACCCAACACATATTTTCAGTTATCCCGGCTTCTCTGTCATTCCCGAGTCAGGTTGTGTGTCCATGTGGTGTTTTGTTTTTGTTTTTGTTTTTGTTTTTGTTTTGAGACGGAGTCTCGCTCTGTCGCCCAGGCTGGAGTGCAGTGGCACAATCTCGGCTCACTGCAAGCTCCACCTCCCGGGTTCATGCCATTCTCCTGCCTCAGCCTCCCGAGTAGCTGGATTATAGGTGCCCGCCACCACGCCCAGCCAATTTTTTTTGTATTTTTTAGTACAGACGGGGTTTCACCATGTTAGCCAGGATGGTCTCCATCTCCTGACCTTGTGATCCGCCCGCCTCGGCCTCCCAAAGTGCTGGGATTACAGGTGTGAGCCACCGTGCCCTGCCACCCATGTGGTTTTAAGTTTTTTTTTTTTTTTTTGGCATATGATCGCCACTTTATTCATAGTTTCCTCTTTTAAAAGTACCTTTTTCACTACTGCTATCGCTGGTAATTTTACTCATCCTTAATTTACCCAGCTTAAATGTCACCTCCTTCAAGAAACTTTCCCACATCCTATTAATTTTACCTGATACCTGAGGATTGATAGAACAGTACAATATCCTTTGTGCTCCATTCCATCTCATTCCTTTTCCACTTTCCAGGGGTCATCATTACCCTAATTGTATGCTCTGAACTCCTTGCTTTTATAATAGTCTCACCCATTTGTATGTATGGTTCTTATCCAGTTTCGCTTTCCACAGTTCCGGTTACCTGCAGTCAACCTCAGTCCAAAAATAGGTAAGTATGGTGCAGTAAGATATGTTAAGAGCCACCACATTCACATAACTTTCATTACAGTATATTGTTATAATTATTCTATTTTAGTATTATTGTTGTTAATCTCCTGTGCCTAAGTTATAAATTAAACTTTATCATAGGTATGTACACAAAAGAAAAAACAGTATACATGAGGTTCAGTACTATCCACGGTGTCAGGCACCCTCCGGGGTATTGGAATGTTTCCCCCACGGAGAAGGGAGGACTAAACAACACATTGTATGTTTAGCTTTGCACCCTTTTAGCTACTTACAGATGGAATCATACCGCATTTATGATTTTACAACTTGTTTCAGATGTTTTTTTTGGGGGGGGGCCTCAACATTATAGTCCTAAGATTCATTTATGTTGATGTGTGCTGCTGTATTTCATAGCTGACAGACCTCCTGATGTGTGCTCCAGGAGGTGCTTATGAAAAGAATATACATAGTAACACTGTTTGTAAATGCAAAAAATTACAAATGACCCAATGTTCATTACTAGGTTATACAAATAAGTAACATTATTTTCTATTTTTTTATTTTTCAGAGATGGGGTCTCATTTGTTGCCCAGGCTGGTCTCAAACTCCTGGGATCAAGAATCCTCCCGCCTGAGTCTCCCCAAGTACTGGGATTACAGGCATGAGCCACCATATTTAATCTCTTGGTATTTTCTATACTAGCACCTACTAAAGTATAGGGCACATAGTATACTCTCTACAATACATGCTTTTTAAGATAAACAAATTTGAGAAGAAAAGCTATGTCTGATTCCTTGTGACTTCCTCACCCACAGAGGCCAGCACATGCTCAGATGCTCAGTTAAGATCTCAGATATTCAGCCACAAACCATGTTAAGGTTTTGTGGTTTTGTAACTTAGGGCTAGCAGTGGACAGGCAGGAAATAATCTGAGCTGATACAAGTGAGGGAACAAAACAAGAAGTGTGATGTGTTGGGTGCCTACCCCAAGCTAGGCAGGCAGAGCATTATTTTTTATGAGGTTAATTCCACCTGCTTAGTTTTGAGTCCTACAAACCACTGTAGTTCACAAGAATTCCTTTCTTCCCTTGTGACTCACTGTCTCCCTATCCTCAACTAATTCCCTCTCCCTGTCTTCATCTCCCTCCTTCTACTTCTCCTCCTCCTGTACTACTCCCCTACTCCCCTGGGTATGAGCCTGCTACGGCACTCTGGGAAGGATTTAGTGATGGTGGTAAAAATTGACTTCTTGATTTCCTTCCCTGCCTTCCCATCTAAAGTTCTGACTTCCAGCGAAGTCATCTTCCAGCAACTTCTTCCATTCTGTTGGAGCAATGATTTGTCTCTCACGATGCCGTCCATTGGTTTGAATATTGCATGCCCATCTTACAGCAGTTGATCTACCCTGCTTGTTCCCTTTTTGGCATATTTGATGCCAGCTCTTCAGCAGAACCAAACCCCTGGAAAACTGATCACCATCTCAACAAGTTATTAAACTAATTCTCATTTTGCTAAACTAGAAACTAATCCTCAGGCTAACACTGCCAGAGAAGATGCAATGGAAGACAAATTATACCAAACCACCAATAGGCATGTATTTATCTGCAGCACTAGCCAATTCCTCTTAAAATAACTGATACAGAAAATGATGGAAATATATTAAATCCAAAAGAAGACAGACGACTGCCAACTAAAGTTTTCCCATGAAATTGAGTATTATTCACAGTTCATCTCACTCTATGTTATTATAGTTTAGACCTGACTAGCTAAAAAAAGACCATTGCCTTGACACACAATAGATGTAAGAATAAAGCTTACATGTCACCCTTTCCTTCATTTCTGCTTTCAATATTCAATCTTCCCCCTTTCCCTTTCGCATCACCTACTATACTCACTTCCTCTGTAACATTTCTCTCTCCTCTCTTAGAAAAGATCCTCGGAGGAAATTAAAGTGTGGCCAGTCCTTACTCTTCAACCTCAGCTTCTCTCAGCATGCATTTCTCTGAGCTATCATTTCACTAAAATCACTCACCTCTTTCTGAATCTTTCCTAGCGTTGCTGTATTTCTTACACCTGCTTGGATTAACGCCCACTCGCTGCTCAGGATATATTGTGTCTACACTTGAGTAGGCACAAAACCCTTTTTCAAACAAAAGGTATCTGTCATATCAATACTGTTTCCTCCATATATGTCAACGAAATCAAAGAGCATCCCTGACCTCTTGTCTACTTTCTACTTTCTTTCTCTTCGAGTATTCTCCTCATCTAACTCTTAGCCTGGTACTAGCAGGATATGCGAAAAAGTCGTAACTTAACTTCCTCATTATTTTCTCTATCAAGCCTTAAGTAATAAGGGAAACCTTTATTTCGGGCTTACCTTCACTCCAAAATGTAGAATTGTGTGGTTAGGTTTAAAAAATGACAGAATTCTCACAAGAAAATGTTAATCTAATGTTAGAACTCATAGCAGACAAGGCAGGGGCGCTGAATGTAATTATTATAGAGTCTTTGAGGGAAAATAAAGGGGGGGGGGGGAACAAGCAGGTTTTATATTTGCAATGAGCCAGGCACGTTATGAGGTGCTTGTCTAGATTTTTTTTTTTTTTTTAACCACAAAAGTTGGGAGAAGTTACTATCACCCTCATTTCGCAAACGAGGCTTCTCAGGCTCAAAGAGGCTTAAGTGGTGCCAGATATTGAATCCAGGTTTTTCTGATCCTCATGTTCCAAAGCAGGACGAGTTAAATCTGAAAGCATCTTAAGAGGAATGAGCTATAAAACAACATTCTGACAATACAATCATACATGATGCAGACCGCTTCTCAACAAAGGCCCTTCACAATCTGGCTTCTGCATCCTTTCCTCACCCTTCCTCTCATCACTGGCCACGAATCTCCTTTTTTCCAGCCCTACAGAACACCGTACACCATTTTCTGAAGTGCTGTGCTGATGAATGTACTTTCCACAGGCTCTTCCATTCAGGTGACTGCCCTCTCTCTTGCTGCATCTATCTCCTATTCCAGAACTTAGCTCAAGCGTTGCCTCCTTCAGGAAGCTTTTCCTCAGTCTCCAGTATGATTTAGGTTCTCCTCTTCCATAGCAAAGTACATACCCCTACAATACCACTTACCCCCCTGAACCACCATTGCTGATTTGCTTGTCTGTTTCTTTTACTACTAGGGTTATTCCTAGAAACAATGAGCAGTTAAGCCACTTGCATCAAGTCCCAAGGGTGGCGGCTGATTCCACAGGAAAAGACTGATTCACGTGGCTTTGTTATTATTGCCTCTTTGTTATGAAAAGAGACCATTTAGTCAAGCGACAACCATCTATTTTTCCGCCTGAAAATGACCCTGACGTGAAAACCAGCTGATAGTGCCAGTGATAGAAATGGACCAGTCTGAAGAATGGGCATAGGGCCGGGCGCAGTGGCTCACACCTGTCATCCCAGCACTTTGGGAGGCCGAGGCAGGCAGGTCACTTGAGCTCAGGAATTTGAGGCCAGCCTGGGCAACATGGGAAAACCCCCATCTCTACAAAAAAAAGACACAAAAATTAGCCAGGTGTGGTCGTGTGTGCCTATGGTCCCAGCTACTGAGGAGGCTGAGGTGGGAGGATCTCTTGAGCCTGGAAGGCGGAGGGTGCAGTGAGCTGAGACATGCCACTGCATTCCAGCCTGAGCGACAGAAGCCAGACCCTGTCTCTAAAGAAATAAATAAATGGCATAAGTTAGCTTTATAAAGTACTTTAATCCTGAATTCATAGAATCATTACACATCTAGAGCAACTGCTGAACTTTTTCAGATAGAGGAAGAATTCCAGAGGCATGTGCACACCTGGAACTTCATCACTCCCGTGGGGCCTATTCCACAGGGCGGCCGAAGGCTAAAGGTCTCTTGTGTATTATCTAGCTCCTTAAAATGGCAACATTAAAAAAAAATCTAACCTCCCTCTCCCCCAAATCAACTCAGTTTGTTGAAATTCTTCCACAGGCCTTAAAACTACTGAGCGAAGGCAGAGTTAGACGAGGTTTAAATGTTTGTAGGCATCTGAGAAAGAACTGAAAACAATCAGAAAGTAGAGGTGGCGGCCTACTCTGAATTCTCCCTCAGGCACCACCATGAGGGCACTCCTCTGCCCAGCAGCAGAGCCGCACACGCCCTCCCTTCTCACAGAAACACGGTCAGCCCTCATTTCTAGGAACACAATTTTCAACCACACAGTTCTCTTCCATTTTCTACTTTCCGGACATAGGTCTGCTAAGAGAAGATACCTGGGTGAGAACTCCAATTTTAAGGGGAAAGAATCTTTGGAGAATGCACTTTATCTTGTCAGCACTTTGAATCTAAATTTCCTTCTCACCCTTTCACCCTAAAATATCAGCTTGCATCAGACGTAAAGGAAGACGCACAGCTGCACGTGCTCAAGATGACTAAGGAAGGAGAAACAGACAAGCCACTAATCTCTCTCCAAACTGGACGCCCAAACAGAAGAACCATCCTTGTCTTCTACCTGTTGTTTCTGGAATAGTTTGTGTCAGTCACGGAAAATTTAAACACTGCCGTATAATTTCATTTTTTTCCTACTCTAGTTTTTAAAAACATCCTAGATGTAGCCCAGGACGGTGGTTTTCACACAATGCTCTAAGGGACCTCTGGAGCCAGAGACACAGAGGACGTATCAGCAGGACGGTCTGATGCCTCTTCGACACATGTTACTATAATTAACATTTATTTTGAGAATGAGAATGTAAGCTCCACGAAAGCTGGGATTCCTGCTTCCTCACTGCCATCACCCTGTGCTTTTAACAGGGCCCAGAATACAGCTAGCTGCTGGATAAAAGTTTTTTGACTGAATAAATTGCATGTTTATGACAGCTGGGAACTGATTTAGCTGATTTTCACAATAACCCTATGAGGCATGTACAGTAGTTACCCTCACTTTGCAGATGAGGGAACTCAGGCCCAGGGGACCCTGGCAGCCCGACTTCCGAGTCCCTCTTCTAAACATCATACCACAGGACACAGTCTCCCCCGTCAGCCAGCAGATTTCATCTGTTTTACATATGAGGTTTCCCACCATTTGGCTGAAGAAAGGGTTGATGTTAGGGGTGGGGGGAACCACCAACATTTAAAAATCACCAACTTTATGGTGAAATCCAAAGTCTGCAAGTAATAAATCTCCCTTCTTGCTCTGTTTTTACTGCCACCCTTGGGACTTGATGCAAGTGGCTTAACTGCTCATTGTTTCAGGTTCCTCATCTTATTTTATTACTTATCTTGCAAGATCACTATACATGAAATAATTAGAGGATCCAAAGTGTAATTTTGCGGATCTCAGAATTGTGAAACAAGTACATGGTTGAGACGATCACTAAACTCTGTCTAAAGTTCAACGCCTCTGTCATTGAAGACCTTGCACAGTGCTGTCCACATGGTTATTTTATTCCTCAATGCCCTTGCCAACTAAACAAGCCTTATGATTTTAGGTTTGGTGGCCAGACAGCCTGGCTAAGCTCCTATCAACATGCCAGCCAGATGAGGTGAAGGGATGGAGAAACAAACGTGTATGTGGGTTGTGTCGAACAACAAAGAGAAGACAGAGACCAAAAATCTTGTGCCAAGCTTTGACCTCAACAACTGCCAAACCAATCATTGATGTGTTTCACTATGTTTCTAGAAACATCCATAGAGGAAACACCATAGTCGGCCTGAATACATGATAATAGCTTTCACGGGCTTACTTATGGTATTTTAAATAGAGAAAAAAAAGAAAAACCAAGTTTCGAATCTTGCCAGAAATTGGGGTTTTACTTAACTATAAAACAGTCAAGGGGATTTTATCAGGTAAGACATGAAGCCTTTCTTTATAAGCTCTTATAAGACTAGAGACCGCTGGATTGCCATGCCGTTACTGCTGCTGGCATTGTGCTAAGAAAAATAAAAATGTTCAAAGTCCTGTTTTTAAAAACAGGATGAGACTTCTGGTTTCTGATCTGGTATGTAAGAAGCTTAGAAGTCACCATTCCATCCTAACAACAAGTGGAAAGCTAAACTAAAAAAATCAACCATTCTTCTTACACATTTGAGGTGCTAGATATATTAGCTTAATTATTACATATTGTATTAAAAATTCACAATACCACTTGCATCTTATAAATATACATAACTATAATTTGTCAATATACAGTGTTAAAAAAATTTCTTAGTTCTGCCAAAGAAAGGTCACAGGGCAAGCTGCTGCCCCCAAGACTAGAGAGCCAGAGGGGCACATAGAGAGAATTACAACTTCCTAGAACAGAAACCTCCATGGTAATCAGTTCCCGGTGAAAACCTCAATTGTATTCGACATACTGCTGGGGGTCTAGAATGAACAACTCTTCCAGTTTAAAACTCCAGAGGTGCCCATGATGGGGAGCAGGGAGGGATATGCTTTCATGAGTTCTTCTTCCAGGAGCTCCAGCAGGGTCTCACAGTGAGTATCAGGGAAAAATCCCCTTATGCTTCCAACAGAAAAAGGAGGAAAAGAACCATTTTGAAAAGACACCAGAGATCAGCACCATGGGAAAAAGAAAAAATAAAAAGAAAAAAAGAAAAAGGCCGGGTGCAGTGGCTCACGCCTGTCATCCCAGCACTTTGGGAGGCCGAGACGGGCGGATCACGAGGTCAGGAGATCGAGACCATCCTGGCTAACACGGTGAAACCCCGTCTCTACAAAAAAATACAAAAAATTAGCCGGGCGAGGTGGCAGGTGCCTGTAGTCCCAGCTACCTGGGAGGCTGAGGCAGGAGAATGGCGTAAACCCGGGATGCAGAGCTTGCAGTGAGCGGAGATCCGGCCACTGCACTCCAGCCTGGGCGACAGAGCGAGACTCCATCTCAGGAAAAAAACAAAACAAAACAGAATTATGTTCTTAACAAGGTTTGCCCTCCGGAGAAACTAACCAGACTCTAACTTGCTGGGGCTTTAGCAGAGCCTAACGTACTTGGGGAAGGAAAATACCCAACTCCAGCCCACTCCAGTTACTCTGTCCCACAAGCAAACAGAGAAGCACTGAGTGAGGTTCACAGTCCAGGGCCACGGGCTGTCTAGAAGACTAAGACCCACTGACAGGACTCCAGCAGAACAACTCCGTTCTCTCTGAGCGAGTCCACTTTGCATTACTATAAAGACGTAACCAATGCCGGGTAATTTTCGAAGAAAAGAGGTTAATTTGGCTCACGGTTCTGCAGGACATACATGAAGCAGAGTGTGGGCATCTGCTTCTGATGAGGGCCTCAGGAAGTTTACCATCACGGCAGAAGGCAAAGAGGAGCCAGCATGGCACATGGTGATGGAGGGAGCAAGAAAAGGGAAGGAGGTGCCAGACTCTTAACAACCGGCTCTTGAGTGAACTATCAGAGCAAGCACTCACTCATCACCAAGGGGAGGGCACCACGCCATGCAAGAGGGATCCACCCCCATGACCCAAAACCTCCCACCAGGTCCCACCTCCAACACCGGGGGTCCTATTTCAACATGAGCTGTGGAGGGGACAAAACGTCCCAACAGTATCACTCCCAGCGATTTAGCACGACATCACTGAAGAACCATTCACCGCAACTCTTTTCACCCAGAACGTCCTGACATCCATCTTTCAGCAAAAACTTAACAGACACACTAAAAGGCAAAAAACACAGAGTGAAAAGATTGAACAAGCATCAGAATAAGAGTCAGATATGGCAGAAATATTGGAATTATCCGACAAGAGAATTTTTGAAAATGAATAAGCTAAAGGCTTTAATGAAAAAAGGACATGAAAGAATAGATAAATGTAAGCAGATGAAAATTCTAAGAAAGCAAAAGAAATGCTAGAGATCAAAAACATTATAACAGACTTGAATAATCCTTTTGACCAACTTATTAGGAGACTGAACACAACTGAGGAAAAATCTCAGCTTGAGGGTATGACAACAGAAACTTCTGAAATGAAAAAGCAAAGAACAAAGATTGGAAAAAGAAAAAAAAGAATATCCAAGAACCGTAGGACAACTATGAAAGGTGTAATACACATATAATGGGAATACTAGACAGAGAATAAAGAGGGAAAGGAACAGAAGAAATAGTAGTATTCAAAACAATGACTGAGAATTTCCCCAAATTAATGTCAAACACCAAACCACAGATCCATGAAGCTCAGAGAACACTAAGCAGGATGCCAGGAAAACTACCTCTGGGCATATCATATTTACACAATTAAGAAAATCAAAGATAAAACAAATCTTTAAAAAAAATACCCCAGAGAGAGGGAAAAAAAATACTTAGGCGGAGGTAAAAGAAAAACTTTCGTTTTCTTATTCTTAATTGATCAAACACACAATATCTTCTTCAAAACAATAGCAAACATGTACTCAATTACATATGCATATATATCTTATGTATAAGTGAAATAAATGAAAGTGATGATTCCAAAGATGGGAGGAAGAATTGGGAATATTTTGTTATTGTAAGATATTTGCACTACTGATAAAGCAGTTCAATGTTATTTGAAAATGGACTTGGATTAGTTGTAAGTGTATATTGCAAACTCTACGGCAACCTTTTTTTCATTTCATTTCATTTCTTTATTTCATTTTTTATTTTAAGAGGGAGTCTCACTCTGTCACCCAGGCTGGAGTGCAGTGGCCGGATCTCAGCTCACTGCAAGCTCCGCCTTCCGGGTTCACGCCATTCTCCTGCCTCAGCCTCCCGGGTAGGGTAGCTGGGACTACAGGCGCCCGCCACCTCGCCCGGCTAGTTTTTTGTATTTTTTAGTAGAGACGGGGTTTCACCGTGTTAGCCAGGATGGTCTCGATCTCCTGACCTCATGATCTGCCCTATGGCAACCATTTTAAAAAGTAAAAAGAAGTATAATTGATATGCCAAGAAAGGAGAGAAAACAGTATCATACAAAATCCAGCTTTATTCATAATTTCCAAAACTTGGAAGCAACCAAGATGTCCTTCAGTAGGTGAACAGGTAAACTGTGGTACATCTAGACAACAGATTATTATCCATCACTAAATAAAAATTAGTTATCAAGCCATGAAAGGACATGCTGGAAACTTCAATGCATATTACTAAATGTAAGAAGCCAATGTGAAACACTTTACACGGTATGATTTCAACTGTATGACATTATGGAAAAGGTGAAAGTCTGAAGACAGTAGAAAGATCAATGGTGGCCAGGGATTAGAAGGGAGGGGAGATGAACAGGTGGAACACGGAAGACTTTTGAGGCAGTGAAAAAAGTCTGTATGACGCTGTCACATTGAAGACATGCCACTCTACATTTGTGCTAACTCGCAGAACGTACAACACCAAGAGTGAACCTTAACGTCAACTCGGGAGTCTGAGAGAGAATGGGTCAATGTAGGTTCATCAACTTCAGCAAATGTACCAGTCTGGTTTGGGATGTTGATAATGGCGGGAGATACGGGTGGGGCAGGGAGTGGCCAGGGGTTATATGGGAAATCTGTGTGCTCAACTCTGCTGTGACGGCTCTCAAATAAAAAGGTTATTACTTTTTTTAAAGGATTTTTACACAACTAAGCCTTGACATTTTCCTTCTTTCTTCTTCATAATTATTTTTCCGCATTATTTTGCTATTTTCTTTTTAAATTTATTTGTTTGTTTATTTCAGAGACAGGGTCTCACTCTGTTGCCCAGGCTGAAGTCCAGAGGTGCTACCACTGCCAACCGTAACCTTGAACTCCCAGGCTCAAGCAATTCTCCTACCTCAGCCTTCCCACTAGCTACAACTACAGATGCCTGCCACTATGCCTGGCTAATGTTTTAGTTTCTTTGTAGAGATGCGGTCTCACTATGTTTCCCAGGCTGGTCTTGAACTCCTGGCCTCAAGAAATCCTCCCACCTTGGCCTCACAAAGGGTTGGGATTACAGGCACATGTCACTATGCCGGACCCAATTTTGCTATTTTCTAGCATAACATAATATGCACACTTTAAATTAAACATGAAAAACAAAGGCAAAAAGAAAAGTAAATCAACAAAAGTTCTCCAATCATGACTGAAATCATGGACTATTTCCTTCTCATCTTTTTTTCACAGGCAGATTTTTTAAAATATTACTTAATTAATGGAGACTATCAACCAGAGTGCTCAAGATCTGGCCCTTGGGAAGATAGGCTTTCAGATCATCTCGAGTCCTTCTTTCCTTCTTACCCCCAACCCTCTGCTGTGCCTGGTGCTTAGAGCCTCTCTCCAGAAACTGTCACTCTGAAGATGAGGGGGCCACATTCAAGGCCGTAGGGAGTACAGGGGAGGAACTGATGCAGTCTTTCAAACACTCCTTTTAAGGTCCCCATATGAACCTATCCCTCCTCAGGACCTCACTTCATTAATTTCTGAGATTTTCTGGGCAGGAAATATGCTTGCTTCTCATGGATACCCAGCACGGTAAGCACTTAGATCTCACCTAGCTCCCCCCGTTAATTCAGTCATCAGAACCCCAACTGCTGTTTGTCTTCATTATTGGGGATCAACGTGTTATAATGACATTTGGTTCCATCAAAAGTAGACTTTGTTGTTCCATTCCTCATTCTCCTTGCCACTCTATGGTGATGGATGATTTCTGAGAGAAGAAAGAGGCAGACATCTCTCTACTCCATCACAATTCTTATTCTTACACGGTACTGTAATACCATATTATCTTTATTAATCTAGTTTATAATATATTTCACGGTCTGGTAGGAACATGGTGATTTCAAATTTGACTGAATGTTTCTGAAAAAGTCTTTTCTATTTGTCTTTAAAGTTATGGGCAAGTTACCAGATAAGCTGAAAAGAAGTTCAATATCCTAAACACCAATTTTCACCTGTAGACCTTCCTATCAATTCAGGCAATGCCGGGCACACACCTGATGATCAGGACCTGTGGAGTGACTGTGAACAAGCATCCGGAAAAGCCAAATGCACAGGGGCGTTCGTGGAAGTGTGGAGTTGGCCCTGAAAAGCTGTTGTACTGTGAACTTGTTTCAGTCTGAGAGGCAAGAAAGGTTGGCCTGTGATCACTTCCGCTGTCTACCCAGTGTGAAATGTGTTGAGAAGCATCTGGAACAGACTTAGGTCAACTGGAAGGTTCATGAGTGGGCTGCATCCTGGAGCCCTCAGACCAGAGGGCAAACGTAACCCAACAACTGCTTCTTAATGAAAGGAACAGAGACAAAAGCCTACACAGGGATAATGGCAGAGCATTAAATCCAAATCATTCCATTTGTGACTAATTTACCCAAATAAAATAGCAGAAAGCAGCTTTCAGGGGAATGGTTAATTTAAGGCAACAGGGAGGAGAGTGGCACGAACTAGTATTTTCCTATTTCCATTGCTTACTTATCACTTCCAGTGAATATTTAACTTTTGAGCATCCACTTTGTGGCCTAAGGATGTTCCTGAATTCCCCGAATTTCACATCCTTGACCAGCAACTGCAGTATTTATTCACAACCCTGGGAAGGATCTGTGGGTAAGTTGCCGTTCCCTGAACCAAACACATGAAAATCCAGATTTCTTTACTCCCTGACACTTTATATAGATAATGCCACTTTCCCCTCAATTTATCTTTACTCTGTTTCAATCTACACGCTGCTGTCTGAACAGTATTAGACGACAGCTCTGAGCACTTTAAGCCCCCCCTGAAAATGCCCCCCCCCTGCTCACCAGCTCCATGCTGAGGCTTTCGCGTCCTTCTCATGATATAACCCGCGTCTCCTGAGACACTCAGTTACCCTTTCATGACTCTCCTCTCCACTCCATGACTAAGCTGCAGCGTTCTCACCTCAGTGCCTTTGCCTGGGCTGTGTCTTCCATCTGAGAAGTTCTTTACCAGACTACTAGAATGAGAACTCTCCTTCAAGGCCCGAGCGCCCCCCATTTTAAAACAATAATGTTTAGAACTTTTCATTTCAACAAAATGACGCAGAATTCACATTACATTGAAAAAAGGCAGGTAGTGAAGGAAATTCAATTTACAATGAACAATGCATCTCAACCACTGTGAGGTAAAGAAAAGGTAAGGACTTTAAAGTCAGATATTCGTGGATTTAGCTCCCTGGTCTGGCATCTTTTAATCTTGTGACTCTGGACAAGTTATCCGAGCCTTCTGGAACTGAGTTTTCTCCTCCATAAAATGGACATCATGGTACCTGTGTCACAAGTGCAGACTAGACAAACCACACGTTTCCCATATTCCATTTAATAATCCTGTGCTGCACTCGCCTGTCCTGTGTTGTAAATTTGAGCCTTCTCAGGTCTGTCTTTCTCCCGTGCTGTTCATCAGTGGAGGCTCAGCTCCCAGTGCTGGTGGAAGATGCCTCCGTACACGTTGAGGAGGCAACGTTTTCTCTTCCTATCACTGATAATATTCTGCATCCCAGGACTATGAGACCTGCAGGCTTCAGAGATTACCACTGTGCCCTGTGAAGGCAACCTCTGAAAAGTATGTCATTCTGACTTTCTTAGTTAATAATGTGTCACTCTGGTAACATTATTAAATGGGTCTCTACTTTCTCAACACATAAGTACTTGTGAGTTCTCTGTTAAGCCAGAAGGGGAGGCAAAAAAAAAAAAACAAACAAACAATGTTGCTAGCTTTGTTATTTAAATTGAGAGCCTGGGATCAATTAAAATTAACATAGGTTCGCTGTGAGAATTAACCACAATAATTAATGACTATTCAGTGGCTAGAACATGCAAGATAGCCAGTGTTAATGAGAGCATCGACAATAATACAACTGCACAACTTCTAACAATAACGACGTGGATGCTGTTCTGCCAGACCTTCCAGTCCACATGCCTTTGAGGCTATAGCCAAGACTTTTCTCTACTGGAGGGGTAAAAACCACGAAGCAAAGCCTCGCTTGTCTGAGTCAGCTGAGTCTCACAGCCAGGGTATTTGTCTGACCCTGTTTTCAGTGCTGAATTTGCCGTCCTGTTGTAAATCAGTCAGCACAAACTCAGAAACATACCCGTTCATTTACTTAACAGCTCACAATCCTTCAAAGGGCAAAGTGGTTTGAGGAAATCCAAACTAACCAAGGGGGGAAAAGGCCAGGAATACGGATTCCTCTGCTGAAGATAAACGGTATCTATCAAATCTGCACACAAATCCCTGAATAAATACCAACAGCATTCCTTCGTGTTGTTTTGAAATTCAAACTACTTTAAGAAAAGAGCAAGGTGTCTTACTTTTTGACACACCAGTAAGTCTTCACTCCATCAGAATGCTATTAGCATTAGTGGGAGATTTTATTACCTCTAAGTGTGTGTAAAAACCAAATGCCTCTAAAAAGTATTATTTGTGTTGACATTTATCATAAAGACTATTAAAACAACATATAAAAATGTCAATGTTGACTTTTTTCACAGAAATAGAAAAAACTACTTTAAATTTCATATGGAACCTAAAAAAAAGCCCTCATAGCCAAGACAATCCTAAGCAAAAAGAACAAAGCTGGAGGCATCACGCTACCTGACTTCAAACTATGCTACAAGGCTACACTAGCCAAAACAGCACGATAATGGTACCAACACAGATATATAGACCAGTGGAATAGAACAGTGGCCTCAGAAATACCACACATCTATAATCATCTGATCTTTGAAAAACGTGACAAAAACAAGCACTGGGGAGAGAATTCCATATTTAATAAATGATGTTGGGAAAACTGGCCAACCATATGTAAAAGACTGAAACTGGACCCCTTCCCTACAACTTACACAAAACTTAATGCAAGATAAATTAAAGACTTAAACATAAGACCTAAAACCATAAAAACCCTAGAAGAAACCCTAGGCAATACCATTCAGGACATAGGCATGGGCAAACTTCATGAACAAAACACCAAATGCAATGGCAACAAAAGCCAAAATGGACAAATGGGATCTAATTAAACTAAAGGGCTCTGCACAGCAAGAGAAAAGTATCAGAGTAAACAGGCAACCTACAGAATGGGAGAAAAATTTTGCCATCTATCCATCTGACAAAGGGCTGATATCCAGAATCTACAAGGAACTTAAATTTACAATAAAAAACCACCCTATCAGAAAGTGGGTGAAGGATATGAACACACATTTCTTAAAAGATGACATTGATGTGCTCAAAAAAATATGAAAAAAGCTCATCATCACTGGTCAGAGAAATGCAAATCAAAACCACAATGAGACACCATCTCACACCAGTTAGAATGGTGATCATTAAAAAGTCAGGGAACAACAGATGCAGGAGAGGATGTGGAGAAATAGGAATGTTTTTACACTGTTGGTGGGAGTGTAAATTAGTTCAACCACTGTGGAAGACAGTGTGGCGATTCCTCATGGATCTAGAACTAGAATTACCATTTGACCCAGCCATCCCATTACTGGGTATATACCCAAAGGATTATAAATAAGTGTGCTATAAAGACACACGCACACATATGTTTTATTGCAGCACTGTTCACAATAGCAAAGACTTGCAACCAATGCAAATGCCCATTAGTGATAGAGCAGATATAGAAAATGTGGCACATATACACCATGGAATACTACGCAGCCATAAAAAAGGATGAGTTCATGTCCTTTGCGGGGACATGGATGAAGCTGGAAACCATCATTCTCAGTAAACTAACACAGGAACAGAAAAGCAAACACTGCATGTTCTCACTCATAAGTGGGAGATGAACAATGAGAACACACAGACACAGGGAGGGGAACATCACACACCAAGGCCTGCTGGGAGGTGGGGCAAGGGGAGGGATAGCATTAGAAGAAATGCCTAATGTAGATGACAGGTTGTCGGGTGCAGCAAACCACCATCACACGTGGATACCTATGTAACAAACCTGCACATTCTGCACACGTATCCCAGAACTTAAAGTATATTTAAAAAAAAAAAGTCAATGTGTCAGTTGAATAGCTCATTGCACCCAAACTGGCTACTGTACAATTTTAGTTTATACGATCTATTAACAGAACACACACTCTCTAGTCTGATTAGAATGCATTATTCTTCCTGAAGGAAAAACTGAGCTTAGGTTCTTCTCTCTGGGACATCTCCATTAGATGTCCCTTGAAGGCCAGCAGGGACTCTACCTTTTACCTCTACATGTCTGAAGCCTATCTTGGTGCCTGGTGTATAGCAGTCACTCAATTCATGGTTGTTGGGTTTACTTTTTTTTAAAATAGGAACTATTATTTAACAGCATGCTGGTTTGTGGGAGCCCCGTTACTTTCGTGATCATTAATACTTAAAACAACTCTGTGAAGATTAATCCTGCCTTACAGATGAGGTATCTCAGATTTAGGAAGATTCAGAAACTTGTCCACAGCTACATACCTGGTAAGTGAGTAAAAGATGCAAACTCCACAAACACTGTGCTGTACAGAGTCTAGTCACTCGTAGTCACTGTTGATCTGGCCATTTCTTGGGCACCACTGGCGCGGGCACTGATCGGAACGTATGCTGACCACAGACCATGCCCTAGAATGTGAGTCCCTGGTACAAGGCTGTTTTCATTTTTCTCACTCCTGTCTCCTAACAGCAGGCAAGAAAACCAGTTTTTGATTGATTAGAACTGCACTCTATTTTCATTCTGATACCAAGTCCTGAGACACCTTAGCGGGCTAGTAAGTCTGGTGGTGGGAGACCTGCTCCTGAAGCCGTAAGCAAGTTAACATATGTGAGTTTCCCCTGTGAACTCCACGCGGCTCTATGACAACAGTGTTCAATGGTATCATGCTGGTGAAAAGAGCGCAGACTTTTTAATCAGATACAACAGAATTCGAATCTGCACCTCCCCCTTACAACCTGACCATCTAGGGCACGCTGAGTTCATTAACCTCCCAAACTTCTAATTCATCATCTGGAAAGTGTACAGAACAATCCCCACAGTGCGGGATGTGGTGAATACTGCTAGGTGTTCACCAGCATCTGTTCTCCCTTGCTGCCAGGGCACAGGCCTGAACTACGTTTCCAGGTTCCTCCCTCAACCCCTGGAATCAGGCACAGCTGCATGACTAAGTTCTGTCCACCTGAGTGGAAGTCAAAGTGCTGGGAACTGCTTCTGGAGCTAAGCCTCGAGACTGGGCTGGCCCCGCTGGGCTTTTTCCACTTCTTGTGAAGGCCTGAGGGGTGGTGGAGCAACACCATGGAAGGAATCCGGGCCGTGCATAACAGCATGGAGTGGAGTCACCCACCCACCTGGTACACACATTACACTGTCAGTGGAAAAGAAAGAAATGTCTATCTCCTTTGAAGCTACTCAATTATCATACGTCTCTTTGTTATGAGAACCTGGCCTTACCTTTGCCCACAGTGTATTTCCACCTATTATAATGCCTGGCACAAATGAGGTACTCAGTAAATAAGTGATATCATTGCTGCTGCCGTTCCACTACTGCCACACCTACCATGCAAAGCAGTTCCTTTCTCACACACAGTGAAGACTCCCTGGCCACAGACACCAACTGCTGCCCTTAGCTACAGAAAGGAAAGTTAATGAAATGAGGATGGCTCTGGAGGAAAACAAAATCAAAACTTTCAACTCTAGAAGAAATAGCTTAAAGCACATGCCCTATTGAAGGACACATCACTTAGCTAAAGCAGCCATAATCATTGTTGCTTCCGTTAGGTATTATGTTTCTGAGGTTACAGCAGGAAAGCTTACAGACACAGCATGAGAAGGGATTTTAAGAAGTCATATGATCAGGGTGTCCATGTTATGCACAGGGCGTTCACCCAATCTGCAAATATTTATTAAACTATTCACCAAATATTGATGAAACCAGCGAGGTACCAGGTATTTGCTAAATGATGGAGGTACAGATATCAGCCTCTCCCTCAGCTTTCACAAGAGTTTTATCCCCAAAAAATGAAATAAAAATAAGTAGCTCATTGCATACATGCGAAAAGGGAAAAAGCAGAGGAACAAAAACCATCCATGTTGTGAGGGGGCGCGTGAGAGAGACAGCAAACATACCAAAGAATCTTGCTGTATTTCTCAGTGAAAAGAGTTCTAGTCCACCCGTCAGCTGCTCATGTAACCAGACGCCATCCAAGGAGCATGGGACTGTCCCAACGCCAGGACAAATGTCCCAACTAGCCACGGCTGAAGAACGCTTCCCTTAATAACGCCCTTTGATTGGCACAAGGAAATCTACTTATGTGAGTACTTTTTCAGGGGGTTCAGTGAGTCATTCAGAAATGTAAATGCCTGGAAAAAATAAATTTTAAATATGATAGGACTTTCTGGATGTTAAATTAACTCAATTTCAGAATATTTTCTCACACGAGAGTAATTTTGTAAAGTAGACTTTTGCGTCTTCACAAAATCATCATCAATACCTGTGCTTATAGGTGTAAACGGTTTCAGTCAAGTCACAAACTAAATCAGGCCCTTCCTCCAGCCCCTGACTTTTGCTAACCGGCGCCACTGTCTGTTCAGGCACCCTCCTCTCCTCTTCCCACGTCTCTCAAAGCCGCTCCCGCTGAGTGTCCTCACTCTGACACTCATGCACTGGAAGGCTATTTTTCAATGAGCAAAAATCTCTCTTTAAATCACATTTTTCAAATTTAATATGACTAACTTCTGCCCCCAAACCTACTTGTTACATGGGAGGATTCATTCCCATCTAATCAAACCCAATGCTCAGGCCAGAAATATTAATTTTTAAACTTTCCCCCTTTTCTCTCTAATCCACGTCATCCAGTCTATCGGTCATGACGATTCTGACCCCAGCATGTATCTTGAATCTATTTCATTCTTCCCATTTCCTATGCCAACCGCCTAGGGAAGGCCCGCCGTCCCCGGCCCAGGGAAGGCCCACTGTCTCTGTCCTATGTTACTGTGACACTCGCAACCTCATCTCATGCTTGGCCCCTCGAATCCATTCTCTATATACTTCTCTAGAAAGAATGAGAATCATCTTTTCACAAACATGAAGGATTCCGTCACACCCACATTTCACACATTTCAGTGGGTTTCCACTGCGTCGGAATAAAATTAAAACTTTTTCAAATGGTCTAAGAAGGCTCTGCTTGATCCAGCCTCTACCACACAACAGCCATCCCCACTCTGACAGCTTTGCTCCCTCATGGCATGGCTTTAAATGCCGCCACTGGATGAAACCCATCCTTGATCACAAAACCGAAAGTAGGGGCTGGGCGCGGTGGCTCACGCCTGTAATCCCAGCACTTTGGGAGGACGAGGCAGGTGGATCACTTGAGGCTAGGAGTTTGAGACCAGCCTGAGCAACATGGCAAAACCTCGTCTCTACTAGAAATACAAAAATTAGCCAGGTGTGGTGGTACGTGTCTATAATGCCAGCTACTCTGGAGGCTGAGGCGGGAGAATTGCTTGAACCCAGGAGGTGGAAGTTGCAGTAAGCCGAGATCGTGCCACTGCATTCCATCCTGGGCGACAGAGTTAGACTCTGTCTCAGAAAACAAAACAAAACAAAACAAAAAACCCCAAAACTTAAAGATTTTCCCTTGCATGACAATCTTATTTGCCCTCCACTTACCACCATTTGTAATAATTCCTCTGTTTCCTTCCTGCCCTGTTATTAACACCTCTGAAGATAAGCCCCAGGCAGGGGACATACTACTATTATAATGCACTGAGCTGGCAAGCACTCTTTCTCACTTTCTCTGTTTGTGTATATGTATACACAGAGTATCTGTGAGGGAGACGCTAATATTATTCCCATTTTACAGATAAAGGAGATGTGAAGCATATGTGAAGCCCTTCCCTCCCTCCCTCAGGGCACAGAGGCAGGTGCAAGCCCAGGCAGTCTCACCCCAGCACGCTGGCTCCTGTCACCTGTCACTTATCATCACAACACAGCAGCACGCCTGGCTGTTTGTAGGAGCTCAATGAACACTGGCAGAAGGAACCATGAAGTAAACTCTTCCAAGTCGCAACATCCAGAGACATTTGGTTCCCGTCTAGGTGCTCTTACCCATTCCTAGCTCTACTATTTAGGCTGGGATTATCTTCTGCCCGTACTAATTGGTAAGTTCGTCTAGGGCAAGAATCATGATTTATCCATCTTCGTGCCTCTCATGATACCCAATAGCAGGCACTCAAACTTTTCCTAGTGTGTGCAGGTATTGAAAACGCAGTAGAAATTAACCACAATGGCAATAAAGTAAAATTCAACTAAGAGTTCCCATAAAAAATAAGAACAGTCACCATTCCAGTCATTTATAGAGCTGATCTGAATCCAGAGGCTCTCTGTGTCTCCAGAATTAAAGAGTTGCTTTATAGATTGTGTCTTTCTACTTCATGAGTGGGTAGAAATCATCTTTATTTGAAAAAAAATAAGTGAGGCAGGGCGAGAGGCAGAGAGAACTATTTCAAAAGCTTTTCCCTGTTTGTCCTAAATGCTCCAGAGCAGGCAGGTACACGTTGAGTCCAGCGTTTCAGAGTCTGGCCAGTCCATCACGGGCCTTTGTGACAAAAGGCAGAGTGGCCTCATCCAAGCCTTGTCTCTTGTCAGCAATGCTACCGGTGCTGGCCTGTCCCCCTTACTTCCCAAACTCCTCTCCCATTTCTCATTTCTGCTCCCATTTCCCCTTGTTCCTTCCAACACTACGAAGGCAACTTATGGGGCTCAGTACTGAGAAGTCCTTTCTACCTTATTGATAATGAATTTCTTTCCTGGGAATCACCCGGGGAAGAGACCACAAATTCAGGACAGTACAGCCTAACTTGAGGCGTCCGTCCATTCCTGACAGGCATGCACTGTTAGAAGCATGTGACTACTGCCACACCTTGGAGAGCCCTCTCATGGAATGTGGCTCTCTGCTCCGTGAGTGGGAGGAAATCATGTTTAGTGAAAAGAAGAGTCTCAGCATCTTCATGAAAGAAACCTAGATAGGAGATGAGTCACTGAAACCCTCTCTTTCATCACCATCACCATCACCATCACCAACACCATCAC